>NC_048289.1:5736703-5906703 GCF_009762535.1 Notolabrus celidotus
TAACGCTGAATGCCAGACGTGTTTCTGCCTTCATCTCTTAATCATCTCACATCTCACAACGTGTTTTTAATCTTAGGACACAAACAGATGAAGGAGACGCTGCTCTGTAGCTCCTCTCTGACGTGTTGCTGCTGAAAGAGAGGCGAGTGTTTCCTCACATTTCTAACACTCGAGGAAATAAAGTAGAACTTGAAATAACGTCTCAAAACATGATGAAGATGAAGAGGACATAAATGGAGGATAAAAATAGAGGGGGATTTAGGATGATGAGACAGTTTGCCATGTATCCACACACACTCTATTCACACCCGTTTGTGTATCACTTCATTGCTCTCCTAATTTAATTGTGGTGACTGTGTAATTGCTGCCTGGATAGTGTTCACAACCTTTCTTTAAACCTGCACCAGGGGATTTGAGGAAGGCGGCGTGCAGAGTTCATGATCGTCTCACAGTCCAGAGAATCTGACCAGCGTGGGTTAAATAATGCGCACTGAAATAAGGTTGAAGGTCCGAAGAAAGATTTTACTTTCACTTTGGTTTGATAAAAATGTTAGAATAAAGGCCTGCTGGTTTGGCTTAGTGGTTTAATTGTGTGCAGAGGCTACAGTGGGCCTGATTTCAACCCTTTACTGCAGGTCATTCCCCTCTCTCTCTTTCTCTTTCTCTTTCTCTCTCTCTCTCTCTCTCTCTCTCTCTCTCTCTCTCTCTCTCTCTCTCTCTCTCCAGCTTCCTAATCTATCCATCGTCTGAAAAAAGGCCCAAATGTGAACTAAAATCAAATCCTAAAAGCTGAGTCACTGCTCATACTTCCTTGTAACAATGATAAGCAAACAGAAAAATAACACAATAAAAACATTACAGCCGTTTGATCTCACTCTGACGTCGCTCATCACGCTCCTGCTGACATGGTGGCTTTTACTTCACATTCTTTTTTAATCCAAGGGAGAGAATATCATCGTCTGTGATTGATTAATAAGTCTGCTCTTGGTTTCTGTCGCTCCTGTAACTAACCGGTTTGCGCACACACACAGAGACACGCTCAGGTACGTCCAAACTCTAGAATCAGAGATTGAGGTGAGACCTGATTCATCTATCTCTCTTTTAACAGCTTGTTAAAAGTTCATGTCATTCAGAGTCTCGGTGATTTGATGGTTTTAATATGTCATCAATAACAATCCTCGGTGGGATCCTTGTCCACGAAAAGCCTGGAACATAAAGACATTAAATTAAATGTTAGAACTGTGACTTTATAAACATGCTGCTAAGAGGAGGAGGCATAAAAAACAGGGGCAAAGGTGTGAGTGTGTGTAGAATAAATGTGTGTGATGGTGAGGTAGATTGGAGGCAGGATGATCAGATTATTTGTGAATTATCTCCTAAAGAGGTTAAGAATGTGGAAGTTAGATTACCTGTAGTCTAACACCTCCCATGTAATTAATATAATAATCAGTCAGCAAATCAATTAATCAAGGCCTTTAATTAATGTGATTTGTTTTAATTGATTGACAGCACAAAGAAATCATTTAAAAAAATGTTGTGAAGATTTGAGGAGTGTTTTAAAGTCTGCCTGTTTCTTGAATCTGTGGTTAAAATTACACCGATACGTTTAGAGTTAAGACTTGTTAGTTTAACATTGTTTCATCATGTTAGAATAATTAAGATGAGCAGAGTCAGCTGTATGTGTCAATGTTTCATTGATAAAAGATTTGAAACTGGAGATGAGACAGGAGGAAGTCTCCTCAGATGGTGAAAAAATAAAATCCTCACTCAGGACAGAGTTCAAGCTCTGATTTTCAACCTTTCAACGCCCCTTTGTAGCTTTTTTTAGCTAGGTTATTGTATCATTTTAATCAACATTCCCTATTTTAGTGCATGTTATAGTCAATCCCCTATAACTCCTTTTATTTGTATTATTTTATTTAGTCTTTAATTGTTTTAATCTCCAAATCACAAATTATCCTATTTGATGACTTTCATACTCTTGATGCCCTGTTGCTGTTGTTTTTTTAAATGTCACTGTAACTGACTCAATATAATTGTAAACGAGGGTTGCCCCTCAATGATCTCTCGAGTATAAATTAAGGTTGATGATGATGAGGTAAATGAAAACGTGGTTGAGGAAAGAATGAGGGAAATATGAGCATAAAGGGAACCTTACAGATTTATGTGCTTTAAAGTAGTTTGGAATTATTTTATTTAACCTTTTAATTCCAGAAATATTCAGCATCTCTTTAACATGGAAGCTTTAGCTAATGAAAGAATAAAGGGCTTCTAACCAAACAACAAAAGCTGCATGTATTCAACAAAAAGTGTGATCTGCAAAACCAAGAAGAAGAGAAAAGGGCGGGCTGCTGATCGAGCAACACGGCAGCAGCAGATCAGGAATCTCATAATTTCACCAACTCTCTGTTTGACTCTCATTTGCTTTTACCTCCTGCTTCATTGAAATGCCTGTGCACGTGTGTGTGTGTGAGAGAGAGAGAGTGTGTGTGTTCTCTCGGGTTGGAGCTGCTGCTGCTGCTGCTGCTGAGATATGCTGAAGTGATGCAGTTGTTCCTGCAGGAGGAGAGTCTGATCTTTCCATCTGAGCTGCCGACATCAAAAGACACAGCGCCCTAAAATCATCAACATCTTGTACCGCTGCAGTTTTAGTGCTTTTATCTGCTTTTAGACGAGGGCGCTCACCTGCTCACACACACACACTGCAGACACACTCTGCACACACACAAGCAGAGAGTTTTCTGTTGCTGCTGCACTACTGTACGTCTGTTGTATGCATTTTGTAATCCGTTTGAACCGGCATCTTTTTCTGTGATCGCTCCAAGACAGATATGAAATTAATGAGTCCAGCATCATCCGACAGACACACAGGCAGAGACACACATGCAGAGGCAGAAAGACACATACAGAGGCTAAGAGACACACACAGGCAGAGACCCGCAGGCAGAGAGACACACACAGAGGCAGAGAGACACACACAGGGGCAGAGACACACACAGGCAGAGAGACACACACACAGAGGCAGAGACACACAGGCAGAGACACACACAGGCAGAGAGACACACACAGATGCAGAGAGACACACAGGGAGAGACATACACAGGCAGAGAAACACACACAGGTACAGAGACACACACAGGTTAGAGAGGAAAGTTAGGACCTTTAATCATCTGTCTCTCAGACTTTTTGAAACCTCACTGTTTAAATTCAGTGTTTTATTAAACTTTACAAAAAAATCTACAGGAACAAAACTTTGAAACAAGTAGAAAGTTGTTGAAGTAATTTTCTTATTCAAACATTCAGAAACATTAAACCCAATTCTTTCATTTAATTTACACAAAGACCGCTGCAGGCTTCACAAGTTCAAAAACAATTCATCAGCTGATTTCAGAACTTTCCTCGTCACACTGTCATTAAGTTTTCTGTCGGAGAAGAGATGGAGATTTTCTATTTCAATGCTGAAAAAGTCAGGGTGCAACAACTGATTTGCAACAACAAGCACATTCTGCAGGAAAGGTTATGCCACATGGATTGTTTCTTTCTGAATGAACATAATCAGGAAACGTTAAAGCCGAGGAGCTGAACGTCTCAGGAAAATGTTCTCTCAAAGCGTCTGATTTGTTTTCTAAACTTTTGATGCAGTGCTTCCTCTGCTCAGACATTTTCTGGGAGGATAATCCAGGCAGGAGTTTGGCTTTATACCACATCTTAAAACGGGAAAACAAATAAATGTGCTGCAAAAAGTCAGCTCTCAAAAAATAAGAGGAAATGATTGTTTTACTGTGAAGAGGCAAATGGTGTGCTGAAAACAGAGGAAACTACATTTTTTAATTTAAATTGTCCAGAGTAAAACAATCACAGATGTATTAGAAATAAATGTCCCTGAAAAAAAAAAAAAACACTGCGAATTTTTCTGAAACAAACAAGATATAAACTTATAATTTAAGTTGGAAATGTGCTCAGATTTAGAATCCCGTGTTGTTTTGACTGTGTTTATAATAAATAAAGACATTAATCCTGTAATTCAAACATGCCTAAAATAATCTGTCCTGACTAAACCTACCTTAAACCAGAAAATAGTTTAATCTCAGGGAAGACATGAAATGATTGTATGATTCGTACACAAGTTTCCTGAGAGCACGTTTGCATTTGACCATGACGTCGTGCAGATTGAACGTTTGATTGTCACATAATTTGAGTACAATGACAAAAAATAATTAAAGTGGTTGAGTGTTTACTTCAAACTAAAATCACGTGCTAGTAACTCAAAGAAATAAAGGTGGCATAGCTGCTTTGAATTTCAGAGTTGATGGAACCCATTGTTTTAAAGAGCTTAAACTGTTCAGTCTTGGAGTGTGTTGTGACCGTCTTTATAAAAAATGAAATCTTTAATCCTGAAATTTACAGAGAAAGCAATCAGACATGTCTAAAATAATCTGTCCTGACAAAACAAAACGTGTCTCAGGGAAGACGTTAGAGCAGCGGTGTAGGAGTGAGTTTCATTTGTACCCATTTTCTACCGAGGCAGTTCAGAGCTCAATTGAGAACAATTTTTTTTGTGTTTCGACTGCGAGAGAACCGGTTCCAGAGCAGCACCAACTCTTTGCTGGTCTAGAACCGCGAACCCATTACGTCAGGAGCAAGGGTTGAAGTCGCCGTCCATGTCAAGCACGATGAATAGCACACAAGTGTTGGTAAAGTTGGATAAGTTCTCTTTGGGATCTCATGTGATTACGTAAAGCCAGGAGCAACAACAGCAAGCGTGTTACGTTGTCCGCCATCGTTGTTATTTTGAGGGAAAGTTCATGCTAGTGCTGCTGGGACAAGCTGTCATGTAGAAGTGATGTCATGACGTGGCTCTTCCAAGGCTCGAGCGGGTGGAAAAAACGGGTTAATCCCTATGTTCCAACAGCCAAATGGTCCCACAGCCTTATGTTCCCACATTTCTAGGACATTTTCAAAATTAAGCCTTGTGTTCCTACATTTCTCTTCAATTTAACCCCTATCCTCCCACAAGATATTTTGGAAGCCCTTATTGTAAATGAATGAATGAATGAGTAATTTTATTTCAATCAGAAGCAGCAGAAATCATCACAATCATTACAAGAAAAAATAAAATATTCTGATCGAAAAGGGTTTCGGCTGAAGCAGAGATTATAGAAGCCGAAATGTGGGACCATAGGGCCATGGGAACATAGGCACCTTCCCATAAAAACAAACTGGTGCCGAGTTGGTTCGCAAGTTCAACCATCTCCAAACCAGCACAAGCACCAGCCTTGAACTAGAACTAGGTTTGCGTTGGTCGAAAAGGGGGGTCATGTTAGTGACCCAAGGAAAAATAAAAAGTCCTGAGTTTGACAGTTCAGCACAGTTTGATCAATCAGCTCTGTAATTCAGAATCAGGAATCAATCTACAAGTTCAAACATTTTATGAGTCAATCGAGGACAAAACTAGTTTAGACATGTAAATATGTAACTTTAAAACCACCATGAGAGAGAAATATCCTGGTGTCTTGATTTCATGTTTCTTATCTGTCTTAGCTTTTGCCTTAGGGGCAGACATCTGAGTTTGTGTGTGTGAAGCTCTCACTGTGTGTTTAGCTCTTGTGAACACCATAACACAACGTGAAGTCACTCACTTCTACAACATGGTGAATCAATGGCGACAGGAAGCAGCAGCTTCATCCTTGAAGTACGAGATGAAGGCGGAGCTTCATTATGACCAAATGTGCGTTCACGTTGTCAAAAGTGTTTTAGTTTGTTTCATATGTTTATTCATTTTTTTAGCGTTGAAGCAAAATATTGAAGAAAGGTTCCTAAATCAGCAGCTTTAACAGAGTCTTGAATAAAGCTGCTGAAGAAAGAACCCTCAGAGGAAAGAGAGGAAAACAAATGATTGTGTAAACACTGAACATTTTGCAGGAACACTGCTCTCAAGGAGAAACCTTCAGTTCTGACAGAGAACGCTTACCTGACGTGTCCGGCTGATGAAACAGCGTCTGTGTGTTTTCTGTATCTCCCCGTCTCTCTGTCCGTCTACATCTCTCCCTCCATCCTCTCCCTCGCTGCATCACATCTCTCCTAAGCCTTGATAAGCCCGTCTGTTCCGAGGCCAAGTTCACGCAGAACATGTTTTACATCTCTCAAAGTTAGAGCTGAATTGCTAATGTCATTCTCTCACCTGGTTTAAACACACACTCACACACACACACCTCTCTCTCTCACACACAGGCGTCTCCATCAGACGGTGTGTTCTGCCTCTCATTAGCCTTCCTCACCCATGTCCCAATTTATAAAACAAGAACAATGTAATTGGACGGAGCGGAGGCCTTTGTTCTTCTCTCCTCTTCATCCCTCCTTCCTCTCTCCTCTCCTGTCTTTATCATGTGCTTCTCTTTCATTCTTCACTCCCTCTCATTGTGTCTCCTCTGCCTCCTTCTTCTTCTCTGTCTGTATTCCCTCTCTGTTGGATGAGGAAATATACATTTGACCTTGGAGTTGCTCCCTTATAAACAGCAGACAACTAATGATAGCGCAGTTAGGATTACAGGGCTCCGTCTGCCATGAATTCTAATACGCTGAAGTCAGACGCTGCTCTGGGTTTCCTTGAGCTCCATCTTACTTTCACGTCCGTCTCATTCATTGCTCTCATTGTAAGAAGGAGGAAAAACAACACTGCCAAAGCTGTAAACAACTTTCAGGTACTAGTTAACAATAAACCTAAAAAATACAACTTCTTGAAAAAGTCTCTCCATCTCTGCACAACTTACTTTCTCTGTGTCTACAATTCCCTGAACACACATGTTTGCTGTGTAAACAAACACAACATGTTATTAAGACAGGAACATGTACAACTCCATTTTCATGGAGTCAGAGTTATGACAGCGCCCTCTGGATGGCATATATCACCAGTGGTGGACAGTAACAAAGTACATTTACTTAAGTATAATTTATGAATATCTGTGCTTTACTTTAGTATTATTTTTGGGGGGATACGTATTACTTTTACCCCACTACATTCAGAAGACAATTATTGTACTTTTTCCTCCACTACTTTTCTATCAGTGCTCTAGTTACTCACTACTTTTGTTTTAAAGTCAGCTCATGAATTTCCTTCTCTTTTCTGAAATCTGATCCTAAGACAGTAACATGTGTTTGTGTAGTTCTGTTTGTCTCAGTGGTTTAGTCGTACCTGTATATCGTGCGTCTCCATGGTTGAACGTGGAGCAAACACAGAGCACATTTCACTCAGATCAGGCAGTTCATATAGAGGTGGTAGTGATGGCTATAATTCTCCACATGAGCACCCATGGTCATATCTTCAGCCCATGTTAGAGGTTTTTAAAATGAAGAATGATACGCATCGTTTGAAATGTTCTCCCTGTTTCCCACTCTGCCCAAAGAAAGCGTGTTGAGCTACGTAATGTTTGTTTCATTCCAGATGAACATTTCAAACTAAGTTGTCTGTGCTTGGAATAACTTAGTTTCTGTTTTTATTCCATGGTATTGTTTTTAGAGATTTCAAGTAATGGTTTCTAAATTAACATAATGTAACTGAATGTACTCCTATGTATTCTTGACTTCACTTATGTATTTTGAAAATACAATTTGAAGTATTTGTAAAAGCAAGTACTCCAGTACTTTTACTCAAGTAATAATCTCCAATACAACTTTCACTTGTATTGGAGTAATATTTGACATGGAGTATCTATACTTTGACTTAAGTAATGAAGCTGTGTATTTTTTCCACCACTGTGTATCGTGTGGATTTGTCATGGAGGTCAGATGATGTGTAACGACTTGAAGGCTGATTTTTTTTATAACTGTTAACTTTGCCATCTTATTTCTTTACCAGACATTTTTAACCATTAACTGAACGCTTTAAGAGAACGTACTTTTATCCTTTGCTGAGGGAAATAGATGATTGTACTCTGTTATTGAACATGCAGCACACATGCAACATGTTTATGTAGCTCTGCTGTGATGTTTGTAGCATATTTGCATAACCAGAAGTTTTATATTTATGCTAGGTGTGGACTTACATCATCATAATTTGAGGCCTCAGATACCAGTGTTCCCCTCTGTCTCTCACGCTGCACACACTCTTCTTCATCCTTACGTCACTGTGATCCGCGCATTGTTGTTGTTTGTTGTGTATGTTTCGTGTCACTGATAGAGAAACACATTCAGTGTTGCTGAAGAAAGCCCTGAAGCTTTTGTTATCTTAAGTAAAAGGTTAGAAAACTTGTCTGTGCTATAAAAACAGAGCCTCGCTGACAACATGAGGAATTAATTCAACAAAAGGAAAACACAGAAACACAGAAGGATGGTGAGAAGAGGAGGCTCGCTGAGGAGGATGAAGTAGAGGGGTCACAGTTTGACACGCTCCAGGTTCCAGGTATCGTGTTAGCTAAAGGTCTCTGAGAAGCCGGACGGCTGTAGCGTTAAAGGTTATCCAGACGAGCCGGCTTGTTAGTGCAGCGCTGATATGACAGCCTACAGTAGAGAGAGAGGTCGCGGGGTCAGAGGGCGCAACCTCCAGACGTCCGCGGAGGACCCTGCTGTCATTTGTGTAAGGTTACACACTTCTGAAGTGAGTCTTGGGGCTGTTTTTAACTGTGCTGATGGGAGGTCCGGGTTATTACCCCCACTGTTTACCCCAGGATTCACTCAGCTGACTGACAGGGTGGGGGAGAGAGTGTATGTGTGTGTGTGTGGTTGCATGTAAGTGTGTGTGTATGTTTAGCTGTTTTAAGACATGCACTCCAGTAAATTTCTGCAGCTCCTCCCCCAAATCTGTCAAAACAATGCTGCCATACTCAGGGTGTCATATTCTACAACATATCCAAGCTTGACTCCTCTGATCCTTTTTATTTTTACTTCATTTCTTCTTCTCTTTATTGTTACTCCTCTCTCAACCCCTGTCACGTGTCTGTTTGTTAATTCAATACTGTGTCTTTGTTAGTGATTGCAATTAAGTTTATTGTAAATGGTTTCAGATAACAGAACAGAGTTGCACACTTTGACATCAGTTCTTACCTTTATACCAACACTGCCAGCTCTTAGACGTATACTCAGAGAGTGTAAGAGGACATGCTGGTGTGTAGATGAGACTGACCCACGGCTCATCTGTGCAGCTCTCTGGTTGAGATTGTATTCAGCAGTCGTGTGATTTATGTGATTTTATCGTTGAAATCTGGACTCAAAATCATTCGAAGCAGCCCCTTTAAAAATGTAAACCATGCAGTTACGTAAATGAAGGAATAAAATATATAAATGTGAAAAAAAAGAAAGGAAACGTGTTTACAAAAAAGTTTCAAATAAGAGATTTTTCCTCTTAATATTGCAGTCAGCGTGTTGATTATTTAAGTTAAGATAAGACAAGATAAGATATACTTTATTGATCCCCATTGGGGGAAATGATTTTGTTCCATTAGCTTACAACACGGGACAAGGGAATACAACAGTTATACTTACATAGTTAAAAATATAACAATATAATACTACTACTACTACTAGTAATACAAATAATAATAATAATAATAATAATAATAATAATAATAATAATAATAATAATTGTTAAAACAAAGTAAAATAAAATAGAATCAAATAAAATAAAGCAAATATTACAGATATATCCACACTATGTACACTTCTATCTTGTGAATAGATAGTAAGGTAAGTTATTGCACAGATAAAATTGCACCAGGTTATTAAAACACATTCACAGTGTGAAAAACACAGTTTGAATCATATGTGAGATGGTTGCAATAGTTTGTGGGTGTGAATCCTAAACAGTGACCCGGGAAGACAGCAACATAGACATTTAGAGGTCATCATTTTATCATGAGGCTCTGTAACGCAGTGATCAGCTGTTTCTGATGTAGAACACAGAACTACATCTGTTATCTGCAGATTTAAACAGCAGAGATTTCAGAGAGTCAAACTGAAATAAAAACGGTGTTAAATTTAAAGATGTGTTCAATAAAACAATCATCTCTCCTGATGTAAAAACGCAGCATTTTGAACACATTTATATGAATATTTTTGCACTTCTTACTCATAGGAGTTGTAGATATCATGAAAGTCTGGGCTTCTAAAAAGTACTCTTTGATAGGGTTTTAAAGTGTGTCATTTTGCTCTGCTCCAACACACACACACACACACTGAGAGAGAGAGAGAGAGACACACGTCCATGCCTGATAGATATTTACACACATGTCCCGGCCTAATCAAGCCTGTCTCTGTTCCTCCTCGTCCTTCCCCTCCTAATTAGCGTTAATTGTGTCCATTAGCAGGAGAACAAGGTGTAAATTGAATCACGAGAGGAAGACAAATATTGATATTAATTGACAGAGATGTTTTTAGGAGCTGTTGTCCCCCTGAAATGCCTCCACTAGGTTCTCATTAACCCTCATTTGCATAGATTATTCAGTGACAATTAGGTAATACGATGATTGCTAACCCGGCCTCATCGCTAGCTGCTGCTGCTGTGTGTGTGTGTGTGTGTGTGTGTGAAAGTGTGTGTGTGTGTGCATGCAAGCCTGTGTGTGTGCTGCAAAATAAAACCCTGCAAGCTGTCAGAATACTGAAACACAGACAGGTGGCACAGTGGGACTTACGGCTTAAAGTTTGCCTACCACACACAAGCAAACATAAGCACACACACACACACACACACACACACACACACACACACACACACACACACACACACACACACACACACAAACACAGTGCAGCCTGCAGAGAGAAGGTGTAAAGAACCTTGAAAGTGTCTGTGTTAAGATGTGTGAAATCTGATAAGCTTAGTCATGAAGAGGTAACTTGAATGAATGAATGAATGGATGGATGGATGGATGGATGGATGGATGGATGGATGAATGAATGAATGAATGAATGAATGAATGAATGAATGAATGAATGAATGAATGAATGAATGAATGAATGAATGAACGAACGAACGAAAAAAAAAATAGGAATGGATGGATGGGATGGATGAATGACCCAAGTATGCCAGTGAGACTTGACTCTGGAAGTCCGGTTCAGGCCATCGCTCTGCCTCTGGTGACCAGCAAAATAGCAAACAGACGTTGATTTTGTTATTTTTGCGTTTGATTGTGTATCAAACTACTTCTCTTTGTCATTCCTTTGCATGTAAGGAAGTAGTTAAACAGATGAAATGCAAACAGTTTTATTTATTTCAATAAGGAATAATCAGACAAACTCAAAAGAACAATACTGATGTTTTCTTCTTTCTTTTGCGTGAGCTTATGATTTAAAGACTCAGGATGTGAACAAGCGGCAACCTCCAGCCACGAGAATTGAAGCCAAGTGTTAAAAACAGCAGTTCCTCAAGTGTCCCCTTGAGGCGGGCTCCGGAAGTACCGGAAACCACATACACGCAAATTCAAAAGAGACGATCTTTACAGCAGAAATAAACATGTTTACAGCCTGGTACAAAAAATGAGTGTAGTCTGGATAGCTCATCGGCACACACTGTACAGGGAGTAGATTTTTTCATAATGCGGCAATTTCAAAGATATTAAGTTTACGAGTTTTCCATTATGAGAGGCACAGCTGACTTGATGGCAGGTGGGAACACTGTAGCTGTTGGCTAGGAGGCTCAAAGCCTGCCTCTTTACCTCACACTAGTTCGACAGCAGTTAGCTTGAGTTCAACATTTCCAATATGACTCCCACCAATGATTGGCTTCAAATCAGGGCTTCAGAAATCCTTTATTTATACAGTCTATATATGTGAAGAGAGTATCAACAAAAATGCTTTTCTTGTTCTAACCTCACAGTCGTGCTAGAATAACCCTTAGTAGATCACAAAAGTCAGTGAAATATGAGTGTCAGAGAACTAACAGATGTTTGAGTACATTCAAAGCACTGACCTGCTGAGCCAGGGTGTCACAACAGTTACATTTCCAATATTCCACCAGGCTTATGCACAGTTTTAAGCCTGCTGAACCTGTGCAAAGGAGATATTTTTGAGAGAATTTGTCTGTCATAAAGTGATGCTGACAGCTCATCTCCACAAGCAGTCGCAAAACGAGAGCCAACAGCACGGTGCTGCAAAACATCATGAGCATGTTTGTGCTTGAATACCATCAGTGCAGTATGCTTTGTGAATTGGACCTTAACGCAGAGCAGATATGAAAGCAAATGATGCACAATTTTTATCGACCCAAACCCTTTCATGTTGTATACCCCAATGTAAACCATGGTCAACATATAAACGTGTGCAGAAATATTGTAGAGGAGGTTCATTGGACACTGCAATCCATCGAGCCATGTGTTGATTGTGGCAGCGTCCATTGAGAGTGTGGTTCTTGAAGTGTTTGATAGTCCTATGAAATAAACAAGTGATCCAAAAATACCTTCTCTTAAAGAATAAGTGAAGCTCAGGTGCACAGAAAAATCATCGAGATTTAAGAGAGGGCTGGTAGCGTGTTAAATGTAGTGATGCACAGAAACTCTCAGTGAGCCAGAGGGCTAAATAATTTAAGCTGGTTGGATCCCAATATGTTATTCAATGTACTTGCAGAGCAAATATTCCCTGGAGAGTGTCTTAAAGGCTTCCTGAATATAGGATTGGAGAGCTTTCCCAGAGGGCTCTGTGAGGGATCACACGATGTTCTATGGAAGTATAACATAAAACATGCAGTGCACATATTATTCCTAACACAGAGACCCGCCAGCAACTTCCCAACATCAAGTTCAACTTTACCAAACTTTACCAAACTTTACCAAAGTCAAATCACGGTCACGCCAAACCCCACTGGATGAAAGGCCCACATTAAGTGCATTAAAAACGTTATCAAAAATGTCAGCTTGATGGTTCAAAAAGTCAAACTATGCATAATTCCAGGACATTGTCTTGTAGCTTATTCTTTTGATATGACGTTAAAGTCAGGTGACACAGCACAAAGAGCAGAAATGTCTACATGGTGGTGGATGGCATGGGGCAGTTCAAGTGTTTAACAAACAATGGATCCCTGGCAAAGGAGAAAAGGTGGATCTCACTGCGTGGAACTTGAAGTGAATGTTGAAGTCTCAAGTGTTGGACGTCTAAAAGTCATGAAGCATTTTTTGGCAGACTATAAAATTAAGTTGTTTCTAGGGATGTAAATTTTAAATCTTTGAAAATGTTAGTGATCAATTATCGATTATCAATAAAAAAAAAATTTCTTATGTCAAAAACAATGCCAAATATGTTGTTTTTCGCCAAAATTATATTTTTCACAGCAACAAAATGTATTTAATTGACAGTATTGAATACGGGTACTTGTTTAACACGCTGAATATCAACGATCAGGCTCATCAAGATATTCTCCGTGGACATACAGTCTTATAAAGTGAAGACTCAGTCACTAATTGTGGTTTTGCTGCAACATGAGAACTGAACAGAAAAGTCCTTCAGACTCACAGTGTCCAGTTTTCTGCCTACTTGTTCTTATTGAGAAAAATGATCATGCGTACGCGGTCAGGTGTCAGCCAGGAGTGCAACAGGGTCATAATGAGTCCAGCTGCAGAAAAGCTCAGACGGCTCTGATGTTGCTGGTCTGCAAACATAGTGCACTAGCAATTCCCACTAGTCTGTTGGCTTTGTATCCAAAGGTGGGGAGATGTCCTGTTTAAAGTTGTCAACCTTCGTGTCCGTGCCGTTGTCAGCAGCAAGCGCTCCTGGAGACCTGACGCACAGCCACAGCCACCAGCTGTGCGCAACATCTTTAACAGCTGATTCACACCGAAACATGCTTTAAACTTAAAAAACCTCCCTGATAGTTGAATGTAATATGAGTAAGTTCTTAAGAATCAATTAATCGAGTATCAATTAATTGATTAAATCACTAGTTGTTTCCTATTTATTATTAGCTTGACTGCTTTACTTACTATATTTACTGCTGTATTTTGTATTCTATATTCTGAAAGAAGTTTGCATAATCAATAAGCCACATGTTGAGCTATGTGTGACCTTTCCCCCGCTCCTAACGAGTCATAAGGTGCGATGTGAAGTTTGTTTTCCTCACTGAAAAAAGCCAGCAGTTTTGTGTTACCACAGCAGACTGATGTCTCTGCAGAACCAGCCAGAAACCTCTTACTGTGCATCAAGTTACTTCTGAATGAATTATCTCATTGTGCTTCAAAGTGCAGACAAAACTAAACGCATGCTTCGCTGACCTCAGGAAATGAAGCATCAATGTTTCCATAAACGGCTCATTCATTACCTCCAGTGTGTGAGTATTAAAAACACATCCTGATCTACTTCCATATTAAATATTGCAACCTCTCTGCCTCAGCCTTTTCACAGAGCATGGTTAAACACATTACCTGTATGTGTGTGTGTGTGTGTGTGTGTGTGTGTGTGTGTGTGTGTGTGTGTGTGTGTGTGTGTGTGTGTGTGTGTGTGCATGTGCATGTGCGTGTGTGTGTGCGTGTGTGTAGTGACTCATTGACTTTTTGTATGTTGGCGTGTTCACATGTTGTAAAGCCTTCTCTATCATTAAAAAACAGCATGATTAAAACCCTACGGGTGAAAAGTTCACACTCCCTCACACACACACACTCACACACACACACACACACACGCTGACATGCCGACCATGCAGCCGGAATGCTGTCCTCCAGCAGTGAGCGGGGCTACTCACAGCCATTTTCATTAATTCCGCGCCATTAATGAGCGGGAAAACGAAATGGAGAAGGAAAATATGGCTATCAATCGCTGGTGTTGTTGGCAGGTGTATAATGAAGTATCAGAGTCCAATTGAATTGGCCCTAATTACACCAGCCTGCAGATATTGCTTCATCTGTACCAGTCCTATCAATGTGTGAGAGTGTGTGTGCAAGAGTGTGTAAGTGGTACACATGCTTTACACACTGGCTTCAATACGAGCACAGATATAAACACGAGTTCACTTCTACACACACACACACACACACACACACACACACACACACACACACACACACACACACACACACACCTTAAGCACTCTGTCATGCTTTGCTAACCAGTAGGAGGTCCGTGCCCTGCGTCTCCCCATACTTAATTAGAGGAGCAGCACTTAAGAGGAAATGAGATTATATTAATTGAATTCATCTGATAATATTAGGGCTCCACTTCACTGGTGGTCTATCACAGAGGCGGATCAGATCACTGAAACACAACACAGAGACACCATGTCTGTTACTCTGCAGGAAACAAAGACACTAATATATAAAACGGACTCATTCTAAACATTCATAGATCTGTCAGCAGTCATAAAATTCAGCTGCTTACCACTCTGAGCTTTTTATTGTGTTTTAAGTGTTTCAAGAAAGGGAGAGATTCTACGCCCTCCTCTTCACTGTGTACTCCTCCCTCCCTGCAGAGTTGTTTCTATACTGTGAAGATGTAAAGAGCGGGGCAACTGTGATGATCTAAAGGTTTAATTTCCTCACTACAGGGACTGTATGGATAAATAGATAGGCCCTCATAAAGGGGCCAAGCTAAAGCAGGCACTTAAAGTTTAAAGGCAGGAGACTGACCTTGTTTCTGTTGGGGCTTTAATACACAATGATGCTGGTGATTTGCTCCGTGGGTTGTTTGGTCTGAGGTAGTTTTAATAAAACCAGAGGAGCTCTAAGGCTCTCTTGAAGCAACAGCATATGAGAAACTATTATTTTATGGCTCGTTCATAAAAACAAAAACGTAAAAGTATGAATACTGCATTGACCTGCTGCTTTTTAGAGGAAGGTTTTTGGTGCAATGCACAAAATAATAATCTGCATAACTTAAAAAGAAGTATACAGAAGACTTTAAATGAAAGTGTATTGTCCTAGAAAAGTTATACAACTCACAGGAAAATGCCTCATATGACTGACAAAACAGTAACTTCTTCACCTGTTCATTATACACAACATTACATTTATACAACAGGTACTAAAACTGTATATGAAGAGAGATGCATACAGTGTTAGGAATGCAAACTGCAAAAATAAAAAAAACAGACACGAAACAGAAAATTACGTTTTCTTTTAGGCTGTAAAACGAAGCAAACTACTAACATTGAGGAAACCATTTTTTTTCAATGTTAAGATTGATTTAATTTACAAAGGGAGGGTTGGCGTCGCGGCATATTGGTCATGGTCAGTGCCTCACAACTATCAACGCTGTTGTAGACTGAGCTCAACCACTGTGTTTGTAGCTAGCATGATTGCTAACTCCACATGTTGAACTAGATTTGTCCTAGAAAGAGCTACACATCTACATATAAACTGCACATTGGTGATGCAGTTAAAATCAAAACAAGTGACATTAAATTAAAATTAAATATATAGATATAAACTAAACCTAATTCCTTATAATAACAAATGGTTGTTCATCCCCACTGCTTCTCAAACTTAGCAGTTACCCAAAATCAGAGTCCCATCTATTAACAAACCCAACACTAAGAGCCCTAAGACAATGGCTGTTTTCAAAACCACCTGCTACATACTACCCACAATTTTAGTATGCAGTACGTACTGCATACTACATACTGCGTTTGAAGGTAGTCTGATGTATGACAGTTCTGTTGGATCTGGTCTGCAGGATGCTGGGTCAGGCGTTGCTGGATTTCTGGTTTCAGAAAGTGGAAGTAAACAACGAAGCTGATAGCCAAACTGCTTCTTTAGCATCACTTATAATTTAAAAAGTTAAGAAGTGGTTTATATGGAATTTAATTTTACAGCACCTAGAAACTCAGTGACCCTGTCATGTACGGAAAAAAGAAGGAAACAGTACACAAAGGAGATTAGTTCGATGCATACTGAGAAATGTTCCTAAATCAGTATGACGTCCGGGTAGTTTTGGCATCCTGCAGATTTTGCTCTTGTTCCCATACTACATACTGGGTTTTGGCCAAATCAGTACGTACTGCTAGTATAGTAGGCGGTTTAGAAAACAGCACAAGTCTCTCTAAATCACAGGTTTTAATGATACAACATATTGGAGGCCGGGGACAAACCAGAGACCTGCTGCTGATACTCCAGTCTTTTTTAATGCTGACGCTGGATTAACAGGTCAGGAGTCCAAACCCACGCTTCCAGCCACTGATCATGCTCCACCTGCACACCATAAACAAACAATCATGCAACAGACATATTACAATGTCTTACAAATACACAAACCAGTGCACAACCAGAAGAAAAATGTATAAAACAATTACAGCAATTGGTTAGAAATGTTCATCCTCTCAGCACTGTCTGCAGAACATCAACTAAACAACACAGCTCAGCAGACAGGGGTCTACAAGACAACAAAGTAACAAACAAGTCCAGTATCCGTAGATCCTGGTGGAGCTATTTGTTTCAGAGAACAGCTTTCTGAGCTGTGGGAAGGTCAGGTTAGTGCACAATTGTCAAAGTAAACTCTTTAGCCTTTCAATTAAAATTGAAACTATTGGCAGCCAAGGTTCTGTCATTTTTAACTAAATTATGTTTCAGTATCAGTCTCAAAGATCTCATACCAAACATCTTTGTATACGTTATTTCAGTTCATCTGTGGTATCTGCATTTTTTTCATTCAGTGTCAGTGTTTGTTTTAATCTCCCTTTGTTGTCCTAAGTTGCAATGCATTGATTTCTCTTTGCCTCCAGCAGCACAGACTACACGCTCTGAAATGAGCCTGAAGTTGAGTGAACATTATCAGCTGTATAATTGGTCGGTTATTGCAGGTTTAGACTGCAGGACTCTGAGCTTGGATGGACCTCGTAAACCGGCTACTGAGTCTATTAAACCCAGCAAATACAATAAATGAAGACACGGGCGTACACTTCATACTGCAGTGGCATGGTGCAGGATTAACTGAGAATACATTTTGTAGCTGGGAATGAAGATTATTAGCAGAAGGATGGAGAGAACCAAGCAGCAGAATAAAGGGATTTACAAAACAGGAGTGAAAGGTCCACCTCCTCATTTCATGCTGGATAACTGCTGCCCTTATTTTATGGATCCAATAGATTTGAAATGGGTTTTTGTTCCCTCACCTTCCTAATGGATGGTGGACTGTGATCAATATCCATGGCTTGAAGGAGTGAGGGATTGCTATTATGCATCAATATGTCAGGCCAATAAAATTACTAAATTGGGTAGGGCGTGTTTGGTTGGTACCAAATCCAATTCCAGTCCCTGTGAACGTAGCTGAGCGTGATGAACTTGTCGAAGTGCTTTGTTGTAATTTACTTATGTGGTCTCTGAGATCCCAGGAACATGAAAAGCTGGATTTAAGCAGCTGTGCACATTCACGGCATGTTGTGTTATGCTGCTTTTAGCTGGAACATGTTCTTTTGAGGTTGTTTCCTTTAGCTGGTTTGGATCACACTCAATGATTTGCATCACAGAGCGTTTGAAAGAAGACATTTCCAGGTGTTCCACATTTGAAATAAATCCCCTTATCTCTCTCTCTCTCTCTCTCTCTCTCTCTCTCTCTCTCTCTCTCTCTCTCTCTCTCTCTCTCTCTCTCTCTCTTTCTCTCTCTTTCTCTCTCTTTCTCCTCCTGGCCCTTTTCCTCCCTTTGTGTTCATACAGTCTGTTACTCCATAAAACCTCTCTTGTGATTCCGTCTCTGATCCTGTCACCTCTCACATCTCTCCATTCCCCTCCTCGGCTGTTTGTCAGGGTTCACACTGTGTCATTTGTTCCCCGGCGCTGCAGCCTCCTCCCTCTGTTCTCCACCTCATGGCTGCTCTCCGTGATGTGAGGAATGTGTTATCTCTCGTCTGAAGTGCGCTCTGGCTCGCTCTCCTTTCCCATGTTGTGACAGATGAATTATATATGTGAATTACAGCACAGAGAGATATGCTCTTTCAACTACTGAAGATCTATCTGTTGATCTCTTTCTTTTTTCCCTGTGTGTGTGTGTGTGCATCGCCTCACTTTCTTCAGCTAGATTTTCTCTCCCATGCCATTTGATGCACTGCTACATATGAAACCTGCCATACTTTATTACATGTATCTACATATGTGGGCATGGTATGAATCATAACCAGTGCACAGCTGTGTCACAAAACCCCCCTGATGACAGAAGTCCTGCAAACATATAGAATATATTTTCTTTATTTCTTACTAACTTTCAGTAAGGGCGCGTTCCTTCGACCTAAATATCCAACCTGTTTGAAATAAAGACCCACAGCTCTGATTTAAAGCCCTTTACATTTTTACACATTTCACAATTTTAGAAACCACAGCTGGCTTTTCATTGTCTCTGTACTTTAACCTCTTTGGAGGCCAGTATCATCAGCAGATTTTTGAGTCACCTCTGCATAAAACTATTTATAGGTTTAGGACTTATACCCAAGTGGCATCCTCCGGTCGTGAGAATTAAAGCCAATGCGGTAGTGTTAAGAACTTCAGTTCCGGGGCGCCGTTGGCCTAGTGGTCTAGGCGCGCACCCCATATACAGAGGCTGTGGTCCTTGTAGCGGATGTCCCGGGTTCGGTTCCAGCCTTTACTATTTGCTGCTTGTCCTCCCCCACTCTCCACTCCCCACATTTCCTGTCTCTCTTCCGCTGTACTATCCATTAAAGGCAGAAATGCCCAAAAATATAACTTTTTTAAAAAATGCAGTTCCTCGAGTGTCCACTTGTAGCTGGCCCCGGAAGTACCGGAAACCACATACACACCAATTCAAAGAGACAATCTTTACAGCAGAAATAAACATGTTTACAGCCTGGTACAAAAAACGAGTGTAGTCTGGATAGCTCATTTCTCTATCTGCACACACTGTACGGGGGTGAGTTTTTTCATAATGCTCCAGTTTCAAAGATATTAAGATTACAAGTTTTCCATTATGAGAGGCACAGCTGACTTGACCTGATTGACAGGCGGGAAAACTCCAAGTCCAATCTCTTTGTGAGCTTGACTGAACAAAGAACATCAAGCTCTGGTCAATTCTGTAGAATTCAGTGGAAGTTATTGGAAATAAGTCAAATAGCAAAATGTTAAACAGCCTGTGTGAACCCATTCAGCAGGTAAAAGTACGAAAACAAAGGGTGACAGGTGAGCTGGTGGTTCTCTTAAAGTTCACTTGGAGGGAAACTGATGGCAGGTGATTGGTGGGTGACAGTAGAAGGTAGTGGAGAGGCAGGGAAGCTGGATGGTGGACATTCCAGTGACGTTCAGAGGGAGCCCTCATTGAAAAGGTTCATGACATCACACGCATGGATTAGTTGAGGACTAAGCTAGGCTAGCCCGATGATGTTGTTTTAGAATTTAGCATGAAGACGTGTAAGCTCTTCAAGCCTTTGCGTCTTTAAAGTGGCTGTAAAGGAGCAGTAGGTATGGAAAGTTACCACAGCCCTTCCCAGACAAATCACAGTCCCAAAGTTGTGGAGGGAGGTGGTTTATGATGCTGTTCAACCATTGAACCAGCACTCCAGATGGACTATGGTGAGTTCTTAAAGGTCCTCCACACCCCTGCCCGTCTAACCCAAATGTGCGTAGGAAGTGTGTTTAAATCAAATGGGTCCCAATGGTGCTCCAAATGTTGATTCGGTCTCTATTCATGATATCCCGACCCTCCCCCAAATTACACGCTCTCCTTTTCAGCCCTGTATCAAAGGTCGTGACCTGGGCAGGGTCAGTGAAGAGGTTGAGAGGGTCAAGAGTCAAAGTGGCTGAGGCAGGAACAAGGCACTCAAGGATTAAATCAAGTTCTTTCCTTCATAGGAAATAGATCATGCAGACGTTTTGTGGTTGAATGATCAAAGGTGGGGGGGTAAAGAGGAGGTGTATTTTTTCATCCTCCACTTTACCGGTATCTCTCCATTTTTGCACCTCCTCTCCTTCCAGACAGCGTCTCTTTGAATAAACCTCTTTACCTCCTCCTATTCTTCCCTGTCCGTCTCACCGTAACAATCGATTCAGCCAGGACAACATGATACTGTGCTACTATTCAAGTGTGTTGGTGCGAGTGTGCATCCTCGCATCGTGTCATATTCTGCACAGAATTGATTCATGATTCTTTATCCAGCTGTCTGAATGCTGAGCTGACTGATGGGAGGTGTCACGCTCTCACTCAGACACACCTCTTACCTCAGTGGGTTCATGATCGGACAGATTTTTCAGCATTTTTGACGTGTGAGGGAGTTTTTGTTGCACAGAATCAACAAACATACACACAACCATTGAGCTCTGGTTGATTGGGCCTCGTAGTTCCACCTACGTGTCTTCTTTAATGGAACACTGGCATCCAGATATCAGCACAGATAGCTTTAACTCAGCATGTGGCTTCGTTGGTGCAGAGGTTGTAGTAACTCTAAAAAGTGGTTTCTCTACACTCAAGGAAAAACATTTATTATGTAAGCAGCGAGCAGCAGAAGTGTAAAGACTTTTTAAAACCTGGCAAAGCATCCCCCCCCCCCCCCCACCCCCTACAGTTTCCTTCCATTAGTGAGAAACACATCGGACAGGCGCTGCTGAATATGCAGCAGCTGTCAGCTATGCTATAGCCCCCAAACATGACTTAGTGTGGCTCTCTCCAGCCTCTAAGTATATGTGTGTGTGTATAGGTGTGTGTCCAGCCCATCCATTACCAGTGCTAGCAGCAGCAGTGTGTGCCTCTCATTCATAATAGATGCCCTGACCAGTACCTGAGATGTATATCATCCCCACCATAAAGGGGTCAGGGATTACACTCTGGTGGAGTCAGGGAGAGAAGTGAGGAAGCGGAGCTGTGGATGGTAACATCTGATAAACGTCAATATCGAAAATCGAGGATCTGAAAGCTGATCTGGTTCATAAGAACAGATTCACTGTGAGTTATCTGACCACGGAAAATAAAACATGCTTCATCAAGGACTTTCTGTTGAATGAGTTGGACGCTACGACCCTCTGAACTCAATAAGTATTCACAGAGGGGTCTCTCTGTCTCACCTGGTCGGGATTCTAATTTTCAGAACCTATACCCCAATGTGAAACAGAATGGTCTTTTTCACCCTGAGGGCAGCAGATTCTTATCAGCCTACATGTGGGACTGAATGAACATTCAACTGAATATTTCAAGCCACACTCAACTAAAAACATGAGCCTGTTTCTTTTTCATAACTCGCATCATGCTGAACATTTCCACATTTGAAGTTAACATTAGACGAGGTGAACAGGACTTCTTCAGGAATATTGATGTGGACATTTCTGCTCTCATTCAGGTCTCCCGCTTCTCTTTGACGGTGACTCACCTTTAAATATAAATGAGTCAAATGTCTCAGCTTTGAACATTGTTGCTGTTATCTCTACCTCTTCTGGTTTCAGTGACTTTGTAGAGATCATCAGCTTAGAGATGCTCTCACCAGCTCTGCTGTTGTTGTCTGGATTGCAGGACAGGATGTTGCTCCTCCTTTCTCTATCAGAGCTCCCAGGCTGCTCTCATCATTTTAGTCATAGATGTCCTGACTAGATGAATCAACTCCTGACTCTCCCATAACGATGGACTAAACAAATAATCGTCTTTATCAGGATATGAGTGGTACAAATGTCTCTGCCTGTAGATATGAGTCTGGAGAAATGTATTTTGATGCAGGGATCAGTTTAATACAAGATGACATCATCATCCGTTGTGTTGGTTTTAATTCCTGTTAGTGCCTGACCACATACAGATCTTTGTCTAACATAATTAACCCACAGTACAGAAACCGCTCAGTTATATTTGACATCTTGGCTCTCTTGGTCATTAAACACAGCAGCTGGTAGTGAACGGGTTCGACAAACTGACAGAGATGGATGAAAATACTGGAGCCTGCATTCTCCGCCCACAGCCACTCAAATACTCCTGCTCTGATTACCTCGTGGATCAGAGGCTAGTTCTAGATCATATACTCACCTGTGTAAAATAGCTTCCACTTAAAAAGAGATGAAACTGACTGTTGTGGTGAATAACTGAGGGACGAGGTTTGAGTGAGAGGAATGCTCACTGTCCACTCTCTATCAGTGAAATACATACTTATTTGAGTTCATGTAAACAAACCAAACTAGCAGGAACACTGTAGCTGTTGGCTGGGAGGCTCAAAGCCTGCATCTTTACTTCACACTAGCTCGACAGACGTTAGGTTGAGTTCAGCATTTCCATTGGCTTCAAAACAGCGCTTCAGGAACAGATGGGTGACGTCACGGATACTACATCCATTATGTATACAGTCTATGTTCCCAACAGGACGTGTGTTAACACACGTAAAGGCTGGATATGGTATTAAAATATGAAAATGGCACACTTGGTTTTCTTTGCTTTGCGTTGCTCACAGCCAGCTAGGACACGATGTCAGGACATGATGTAAGATTGGAATTGAATAAAAAAGTTGATGCAGGCTGGAAGCTTTAGGATGGAGAGACTGGTTAAAGTAACAGCTGCACCAAGACTTCATCATCATCATGAGACGGTCCTCTGTTCCCTTTTGTCTCAAGTCTTTGCTCCAGTCTGCTCAGACCTGGAGTGGGGTGGAGTGGAGTGGAGTAGGGGTGTATTATATGGAAGTGGGGGGTGGGGTTGTCTGTAATTGTGTAATTGCTGTGCAGTTTAGAGATGAACAGATGCCTCCCCTCCATTCCATTTTTTCACACCTCTATTTACTTTAATGGTCTCTTCTCAACATGTCCAAATCAATTACATGGACTGGCTTGGTACAACGATCCCTGCATATGGCGCTGTGAACGCATGCACACACACATACACAGACACACACACAGAGACACACACACACACACGTGGGGACATGGACACACACGTACACACAGTTTTAGAAATAATTTGTTCTTTCAATAAAAGAACCAAAGTAATGCAGTGTGTGTGTGCAGGGCTGCAGAAGCACATGAGTAATGACCACAGCAATGCACACATGTCCACACTCCTCCTTTCTGTGTGTGCGTGCGTGTGTCTGCGTGTGTGTGTGTATGTGTGTGTGTGTGTGTGTGTGTGTGTGTCCACATTGAGTTGGACAGCAGTGGGAGGAAGTCGGCAGCATCCGGAGCATCTATCATTCAGCTAGCTTTTATTTACCTCATCTAGCATCTGGGTGCTTCCAGGCTGCCCAGCACCGACTGACTGTCACTGCTCTGAGTTTACAACTGAATACACACACATGCATTTGCACACACTTCCATACCCTCATATACGCATTCAGACCCCAAAGGAGCTGATGCTGGGTGGAGGGCCCTTAAAGGTAGAGGAAGAAGCTGTGGGTGCGTTTGATGGTCTCAGCACCGTGTTTGAAAGGATCACGTTTGACTTTACCTGGAATTGAACTGGAAACAATTCTTAAATCTTGTTATCAGTCATTCGAGTGAGTCCCCACCTTTAATACGAGCCACAGGGGGCTCACATGTTCTGATATATTCAAACCTAAGACAGGGTCGTATTTGGCTAGAGCAGCTTTGCATTAAATATATGAGCAGGGCGTATTTATCCTTTCCATCAGTCTATCAATCTAAGAAATAAAGTCCTGAGGGTGTGTATAAAGGTTGTTTGGGTCACATGTGTTGGCAGTGATGAAGAATAGATGCAACTCGTTCTGGAGAATGCATAGGTTGGTTTTAGCTTTATGGTTTTGAAGTAATTCCAATGCTGAAGCTCCTCTAATCTTTATTTTCTAAATGATCAGCAGGGGGCGACTCCATTGGTTGCAAAATATTACTTATTAGATTAAATATTCAATCAATCAATCAATCAGTCAATGGAGCTTTGAATGAAATGAAAACAAGAAAGAAGCAGAAATAAAATAATGGCAACAAATATCAAAAAACAAAAAGGGATTTTAAAATAGAGACTAATGCACACCAACAACAATAAAATATGTGTAATTAAAATAAATTAAAGCTTCAAATTAAGATTAAGAATATAAATAGTTAAAATAAATACATAGGAAATAAAAAATAAAATAAACATTTATATAAAAATTAAATATATAAATTATGCAAAATATAAAATAACAAGTAATAATAATAATAAAAAAAAATTAAAATATACATATTTTTTCCTTTTCATTATATAGATGGTAAGTAAGGTAGAAACTGTGTCAAGCTGTGAAATATCTAAATAAACAGTTTAAAAAAAAGGGTAAGGATAAGAGCTGAAGATAAAATAAAGGCTAAAAATATCAACACAATTGAATGATAAATAATAAAAAACAGATCTGATAAAATAATTCAAAAAAATTCAAAAAAATATCAAACATTAATGTAATACAATTATTAAACCCTACATAAGAGCCAGACTGAATTAATACAGTTTTAGTTTACATTTAAAAGTCTCAATATCTCAAGCTCCTCACAGATCCTCCGGCAGGTTGTTCCATCGTCTAGGAGCGTAGTGGCTTAAATTATTGTCTCAGTCGCTGTTTAAAATCTTCTTAAGATGGACGGATGTTCCTTTCATAATCACAGCTCAATCCCGGTGAGTTTGAACACATTGTTCTACAGGACATGACAACCTGTGCTCGACAAATCTCTTCTACCTTCAGCCTGAAGTACAGCAGTCTGTTTCCACACCTGTTCAAACATGCAGTCACTGACATCAACATCCTCTGAGGTTGATTTTAATACTGAAAGTGAATGTTCCTTCTGGTGAAGAAGTAGCTCTTAATAGATATGTGTAAAGCTATCATTCTTTCATTACTTAACATTGCACCGGGAGTGTTTCTGTCCTGTATAATCCTTCATTTGCTGATTTCGAAGCTTCAACATCCTGTTCCTGCTTGTTGTTGGAGAGAAATATGAAACATAAATGAGTTAGTCCAGTTTCTGTGTGGAATTCAACAATTTAGCACGTCCATGTCTTGTGTTACATACACACACACACACACGTATTGAAAAAAACCTGCACGTCTATACTCCAAACATGTCCATCACTAGCGTAGCTGTGAGTAACACGGGTTTCAGAGCAGCTTTTTTTCTTCTCCCTGACTTGTTGAGTATGAAATTTTGATGAGCTGCTGCTGTAGCCTTCGTCTTGATTCACTATAGACAAATACCGAAACACTCACTCACTGACACACACACAGAGAGAGACACACACCCTGAGGATCATTCGCATAACTGCCTATATGCACACACTTAAATCGAACCTGTCTTCTAGTTTTATTGGTATGTAAGCGATATGAAACCAAGGTTTACCTTCATATGTTGTGCTCTGAGCTTGCCTGACTCACAGCTGGAATCTGACTCGTAATAACTCACCGACCTATGTTTTACTTCATCCCTCGTTCACTCCATCAGATTACCTTTTTAACACTGTGACATTTGGGATTATAGGATCCATTTTGCTGCCCAAAGAGGGTAAAATGGAGGAGAACATTTTACACCCTTGATCTTTTTTATCCCTTCTTCCTGACTTAGACCATCCATCTCTCTATCCGTCCTTCTAGATCTCTCTGTTTTCTGTCCCATGAAGCTGGGAGTTCCTCATACAGTCTCCATCCTTACTAACCCCCATGCCCCCCCCCCCCCCTCCATCCCTTCATCCCCACCCAGTGTAACCTCCATTTTCTCTGGCGTCACCTTTGGCATGTCTTGCAGAAAATTAATTTGATTGGGCAGAGTGTTTGCCAGTCAATATTTCCAAAGAGGGAGAGAGAGCAGGATTGTGGGTAAGTCTCCAGACAGGTGCTGGGCGTGCGTCCAGGTTTCCCTCCCACTCATCTACCGAGTCAACATAAACCATGCAGTGTTAGGTCTGCAGGATAACACTCGGCTGTGGGTGAAGATACTGTACGTGTAGTGTTTCCAAGGGGCATCTCCAGACTAAAGACCCAAGGGGTGGTTCATCTATGTCCGAGTGTTTCAACAAACAGAAAAAATACATTTTGTTCATTTAGTTCTCCAACAAATAAGACCACATCGATCTTTGGTCACTTCCTTCAAATCTAACACGCAGGAGTACATACAGTCCTGCAGACGACATCTCTTTACCAAGCGGCAACCTCCGGTCTCAAAATATGAAGCCCATGAGGAAGTGTTAAAAACTGCAGTGCATTGATCGTCTGCAGAAACACAGGAAACCACATACACACCCATGATCTTTGCAGCAGAAATAAACATGTTTACAGCCTGGTTCTAACACGCCACTTCAGAAGAATGTTAAGAGTGCGAGTTTTGCCCAAATAAGGACATGAGTTATGTACTTCAATCATGAGATGGTGAGCAGGGCAGATGGATAGATTTGCCAAAGATTACAGGAAAAGTTTGGGATCGAAGTAGCCAGAACATTGGCTCACTGTTTAAACATGCGGTCATGGGTGTTGCATGACTCTTCATCTGTTTGTTTTCGCTAGAGAGTAATGTCAAATTAACGCCAGCGAGCAAGGGGTTTTTCTGTTTGTGTGACACACACAAGTCAAGAAGATGCAAGATGGAGATGAAGTGAGTGAAAAAAAGGAAGAAGAAAGGCATGAGTAATTCTACAATTTGGCAAGAAGGAAACAGGGAAACGTGAGAACAAAGGGTACAACACTAGAAAGGGTAGGAGATGGAGGCATGCAATACATAAAGGATAAGGAAAGGAGTAAAAAGGAGAAAGGCGGTGAGAGTAAAAGGTAGTGGCAGGGAGGAAAACACGGTGAAAATACCGCTGGGCAGCAAGCGAGGGAGGAGAGGGAAAAGGAAAGGAGCAGGAGGGGAGAGAGAGATGGAGTGGGAGATGAATGAGGTGAGATGTGAGTGCTGATTTTAGAGGAATGGCTCGTACTGGCATCTGACTTCACTACAACCCTCCCTTCCTCCCTCCCTCCCTCCCTTGCAGTGTTAGTGTGTTACTCCCCATGGCCCAGTGGTGACATGGCATTTAATAGACTCCCCGCTGTGAAACAAACTACCTCAATTAATTCCTCCGACTCGGCCCTGGCCTTTCTCTCACTCTCACACCCTCGGGTGTGTGTGAGTGTGTGATTTAAGCCATCTTTGGTCCGGTCTTTTCGTCTCCCCACCGGCTGTATAAGCTGCATTAAAGGACCAGAGACGGGGCTGCCTGCTCCAACATGATCTACTCTTATTCATTATCTCATTGGTTTCCATTTCAATAGATATATTCACCCCCTGGTCTTCCTTATGAA
Source organism: Notolabrus celidotus (assembly GCF_009762535.1). Classification (NCBI taxonomy): domain Eukaryota; kingdom Metazoa; phylum Chordata; class Actinopteri; order Labriformes; family Labridae; genus Notolabrus; species Notolabrus celidotus. The sequence goes on from NC_048289.1 coordinate 5,764,764, forward strand.
ACCATTTTTCCACACACTTTCCCTCCACCACCTCCAGTATCAGCTGTGTGTTTCATGTGAATCAGTGGTGATGTATGTGTGTGTGTGCGTGCGTGCGTGCGTGCGTGTGCGTGCGTGCGTGCGCAAAGTGCCAGTATGACTGTGGCGCTGTTTCATTACAGAGAATTATGAGAGCAATCATCTCCTTGTCTCCATATCAGCAAAGAGAACAGCAGAGCAGACCAGATGTGCTCAGAGGTCAGAGTGAAATACATGCAAAGGCCACAAATAACCTCTGATCCCTTCAGAGGTGTCGACATATGATTACATTCAGGATAAACCGTGAACATAAAGTAGACTCTGTCTTCTCGTGAGTTGGAGAATATGAAAAGTCATAATTTATCACATACTTTAATACTCATGGTGTGGTATTATGCCTTATTGCATCTGTTTGTCATGAATGAGTGTCTCTTTTGGATGGGTTCACCTGTGCTCCTGCTGTGTTTATCAGCACTTATAATGATAAAGGGACGGCAATGACGGTCAATACAAGAGATAAGGTAAAAGGATGACTACTGTTTGTGTTGCAGTTACAACAACTACTGTATTTGTTCCGTAGATTACTGTTCAGACCTTCACTTCACATTTCAGTCTGAGTCATTTTTAAGTTTTGGAGCATAAAGGGACCAAATATGATGAAGAAGGTGGAGCTGGAGACATCAGTGTTTCTCACAATGGTATATTTGATTTGTGAAGGTTGCTGGTGTTCAGAGAAGTGTGTTACTGAACAATGAATTTTTGTAACTCCACCAATATTTGTGCTAACTTGTGGTGTGTCTAGTTACGCCGTAAACTTCCTTAATGTACGTCAACTCTTTGACAACGACATAAGATAATCATCCGACTTTGCAGTTTAGGGTACGCCTATGGACACAGCAGCATCTTAGTAGACAGAATATGAGCTCTAAGTCCGTGACATACCTTCGTTATTTTTCCCTCCTCGAGGTAAACGTCAAGAACATAGTGGTGAGTTTTAGACTATGTAGATAAATTAAACTTTATTCAACACTAAAAAGAGTAATTCTAATCTCATGAAGCACCCGATCCAACAACACATCCACTAAGCTAGCTGCCAGAGAGCCCGTCGCTGCAAAACACCTATGACCCACGAGGATCACACATTAGCTCTGTAGACCAAAGACTCCTCCAAACAGACACAACTTGATTCAAATCACCTCCAGCTCCACGATCTAAGAGGCTCAAACCCCTCACACTAAGTTAGGTTGAGTTCAGCATTACCAACATGGCTCGCGCCAACTATTGGCTTCAAAACAGTGCTCAGGAACAGATGGGTGACATCACGGATACTAAGTCCATTATTTATACAGTCTATGTGTGCCACACACAACTTTATATTAGAGAGACAGTAACTTGAAACCCCTTATGTAAAAACAAGGAACTAAAATTGCCCACAAAACAACCAAATCCAATAACAGTTTTCCCATGCTTTACAATTACAATTTCTCAATTAACACTAACGTTAAATAAATCAACTAACTAAATGAATAATCAGTAAACTTTGCCTCATACACTAGTGGTTGCTGGCCTGAGAAAAACAGCCTAATAGAAACACTGAACAAGCTCGCAACCCATATTTGTAGATGCAGGCTTAACCCATAATTATGCAGAACTTTAAGCCTCCTTATAATTCAAAGGTTTTCTATTAAGAAATATCCAACTGAAGAACAGTCATGAATCAGGAAATTACCAATCTGTACATGTCTGTTTCTGCCCTACAGGTTGCAAAATTGTGTTTTATGTGAACGCAGCCGAGCTTCCAGCAATGAATCAGAACATGGCTGCTCTCCGAGAGTCGTAGCATTTGGTTAATTACTCAGAGCTTCAGCGTTTGTCCCTCAATGACATCATCCGAACAGTCTGGATCTTCTGTTCACTTCCTTCATATTCACAAATGGAGGCTCAGCTACATCAGTAATATATATCTGAAATAACTGTATCTCAAATGTATTGTTCCATCCCCTTTTAATTGAATTTCAGATGCACATGTCCCCCGTACAAAGCCCACAAACATCTATCATCTTTAGTAAGTTCTAATGCTGGGAGAACATGTTTTCATATTTGATGAAAGTAAAGTTGCTTCTCAGTCCCTCTCTCTTTTCTTTGTGTCATAATTTCCATACGTGTTTGAAACCCACACAGCCTGCTTTGCTTGAGCCAACATCTCCCTGCATATACCAGAAACCGTCACACTCCCTCGCTGTTTTGTCCCTTCCTCTCCACGCTGTAGTGACTAGTTGTGCCAATTTCTCCCTCCACCCCCTCAGCGTTTTCCTGCTCTGCAATTCATACACTGTATATACTGTATATATTACAGCACACATATTTGCAATGCCATATCTTGTATACACCAGGGGTTTAAGTTGAATCTTCTCCATGCACAAGGACTCATACATGCAATGCCTTAGGGAGCAGATCCTATAGCCTGCTGCCTAATACAACTGTGTAATCATTCATAAATAATGGTTTAATACCAGGATTACAGTGTTCCTGGCTCACGCACACACACAGGGCTGCAGCCAGCAGTGACTTGTGGTGAGATCAGTAACAGGGAAGGCATTGTGCTGTGAAAGTCCTATTAAACCTGATCAATGTTTGTTCTCTCACAAAGAGAAGATGTTACGGGTTTTTGATGACATTCATTCGAATATAAGAAGAACTGAATCATCTGCTGAATATCACTACAGTGACTGTCAGTGGTTCCTGTGCTGTGTACAGGTCATGTCAGCATGCACAAGATTGTACCTTTAATTTTAGTGACAGATATATACAGGGGCTGGGAAGTGCAATGCAAATTTACAGAGGATTTTAACATTTTCTAAAACGAAATGACATGAAACCCTTTTACCAAGGAGAAAAAAAATTACATTTAAGAAGACACATTTACTAAATCAGTAACACTTTCAAAGAGATGCAACATTTTTACTGCTCCAGAAACAAATTTACAAACAGCAGATTCTACAAGAAAAGGAATGTACCAACAATTTTCAAAATAAAAGATGTCAGTAATATGAAAATATGCAACAACAGGGAATGTATATATATATTGGACATTAACAACCCTGTTTCCACTAAAATATGTTGATTCAGACTGATAAGAGAACACCTTAAGATTATTGATTGCCAATTACAGCTATGCCTGATTTGGAATCTCAAAATAAAAGACAGATACATTTCCAATGTTTTTTATTTTGCTGTGATTGCCAGGAACACATTTTGAGGTGTTCTCTTATCAGTGTGAATCAAAATATTTTAGTTAAAAAGGATGGTTTAATGTCAATTACTTGTTTTATTTTGAAAATCATTGGTACATTCCTTTTCTGTCAAAATCTGCCGTTTGTAAATTTGCTTCGGGACTGATAAAAATGTTCTGATTCTTGTAAAATTGTCTCACAGCGTGTAAAAGTGTTTCTGATTTAGCACATTTGTTTTCTTGAACCTAAATTTTTCTCCAACTTTGTAAACATGTTTCATCCTTTGTAAATTTGCATCGCATTTACTACCAACCGTATAAGTCTACTTCCTGTCCTCCTCGATTGGATCTACAGCTGTTGACTGTTCTTACTTCTTTGGTCAGGGGAAAGCTTCAAAATGTGATGATAGGTACCTCTCAAGTCTAACCCGGGATGCAGTCCTTTAGGATATTGATGTGCTGTAGAAGTCAGATGTTGTAGTGTAAAGAGGGGAGCGTCTAGATTGGTGTTTTTTTTGAGGGAATGGATGGATCACACAGACATGAGGCCGGACTTTCTTGCTGAGGCTTGCTCACATGCAGGCAGCCAGGAGTGAAGTGATGCTGGGCTCCTGAGCTGACACCGCCCTCAAACTTTAATGAACTTATTTTATTTTCATTTTTTTCCTGCCAGTTTGTATTGTTTACCTCCGAGTCATTGTGCAGAATCGAAATAAAAACTGAAATTTATACACTTAGAGTGAGAAATTGTCAAAAGATGTGTCACTTGCCAAATGCCAGTGCACATGAAGCTGGCTGTAAATCATCAGCCCGTCACTCACTGACGTTTTAACTATTCTTCTACCCCACGTCTCCATATATTCTCTCAGCGCGGCTGATGTGTAGACTGCTGCAGCTGTAAATCAGACGGGTCCAGTTGGGCCGACTGGCAGTATTTCTCTCACTCTCTCCATGCAGTGATGGCTTCATTAAGGGGAAACTGCCTGCCAGTGCTAGCCTCCGGCGCTAAGCGCTAATCACACAGCTGACCTTGGCTTGATCCCGGACAGTGGACCACTCGCCACTGGGGTGTGTGTGTGTGTGTGTGTGTGCGTGTGTGCGTGCATGCATGCGTGTGTGCGTGCGTGCATGCGTGTGTGCGTGTGTGTGTGTGTGTGTGTGCGTGTGTGCGTGTGTGTGTGTGTGTGTGTGTGCCTGGGGCGAGGGGGTGTGCTGCAGGAGAGGCTTGGCTGGCACTGGGTGTTGGCATAGAGATGAATGTATGTGGAGTGAGGTCGCTGTGACGGCCGTCGAAGCCAGGGAGCTTTCATGCGTTAGTGTTGGAGTGCTGAATGGACAATATGATCCTCTGTGTGGTTCATGTTTTCCTCCATGAGTTCTTCTTAACATGACAAAGATTGTATCTTAGTTTGTACCTGTGAACCCTTTATTTCCCTGATATCACTCTATCTCAGTTTCATAGCTTTTTATGAATTGTCTGGAGACTACAGGTACTCTTTGGATACTTTTTGCTGACTGGGATTAATTCGTCCTGTGAAGTGGGAATTACATGCGTACAAAATAACCTCAAAAATAAACATGCAAACTATTCTTCAAAAAGCATTTCCAGGCACAATGTCAGATTTGTGCTGGATTCAAATACCATGGCATTTTTGCCTTTATTTGGTAGGAAGGCTGGAGAAAGACAGGAGTCTCTCTCCATGTGTGGAGAGTGGAGGGTGGGGGAAAAAAATGCAGCAAATGGTTGAGAGTCAAACCTGCAACCACTGAGACAAGGACTGCAGCCTCAGTACATGGGGCGTGCATAGACTGCCAGGCCAACGGTGCACCTTTTGGGGTGTTTACCTTTATTTGATAGGCTTTTTAATCTTACATGTGTTCTTCAGGGTGCCTTGGATCGTTCTTTAATTGTATTTTTTAACCATGCAGCGAACTCTTTAAAGGATAGATTCTTCTTTCATGTCCTGTGAAATCTCCATGATGCTTTCACTTTGGCAAATGTTCAAACTAAAATATATCTACAGTGACCTTTAAAAACATGTAGATACTAAGGTTTATCAATCACTGAATACATATCCGCCCTGTGATAGGTTGGCGACCTGTCCGGGGTGTACCCTGCCTTCCGCCCGAAGCCAGCTGGGATAGGCTCCAGCCCCCCGTGACCCCTAACGGGATAAGCGGTCAAGATAATGGATGGAATGGATGGATGGACGAATACACATCCTTTCATTTTTAAGTTGGTGTTACTTTGGATCTGGTCTTTCTTCGTCCTGCTTGTTTGCAGAGTGTGTTTTGTGGCTCTGGAGGAATGTTGTCCAGTGTGACAAAAACATGTCAACATCAAGTTTTATACCCAGCTGAAGACTTATAATAACTGAAAGCTTGTGTGCAGATTTAAATGAGGAAGATCAATTTACAGATAACATGCTGCTTTGACAGTTTTAGTTAAAATGAGTCTTCTGAGATAAACTCTCTGAATCATCTTTGCTAACTTTATACTCGTCCTCTTACCTTTATTAAACCCTAGGAGGATGCTGTGGTCATGTTGGTGTCACAGTGTTCTGTGTCTGTGTCTGTTTATATATTAACCTTGTCATATTACCTCAAAAGCTGCAATAAGTTCAGTCCGTAACGAAGTGCTGCCATCATCACGATGTTGTGCGTCCATAGTGATGCTGCAATGCTGTGGTAATATTGGCATTCATATTGCGTAAGGATGTTTAGGAAGTAGGAAAAGTAAACACACAGTGGAAGCTTCACACACACACACACATACACACACAGCTCTGCTCCTCGGGCTCACACCGACCCCGTCTCGACTCTGTAACACCTCTGTAGTCACATCTGATACCGGCACAGCTGGGGAATTACCTTGTCCCATCTTCAGGCCTTTAAAACATTCATACTGAAGGCAGGACGTTACAGGGGCATGGATTTCAGGACTTAAACTTGTAATGTGAGAAAGACTTGTGAATGTACGAAGGAAGTTAAGAGATGTAACTGCTTCAAAGGAAATCCGGATGCAGAAGTGTCTTTCTTGCGGTAGGGGTGAGACTCCACAGTTTGCAGGAAGAAGTCTGAAGTGTACTGAGGTCTGCTCCTCACCTGATTTATGACACAGTACACATTTGTAATGAGTTTAAGGTCTCAATCAGTTGTTTTAAGGCTCCTCCAATATAGCATGACATTTATTTGTAAACTATGGTTCCTTCAGAGTAAAATAAAGCAGCGGACACTTTGGGGCAGGGCCACCTTTGATTGACAGGCCCCTTAATGAAGAGCTGTCAACGGTACAGCCTTGTAGCAGTGTGAACTAACTCTCTGTTGATGGTGGCCAGAACAGCAAAATCACATGAGCTGAAAACATCTTCTGTGATATGCAGCCTCTGCAACTCTATTGAATGTCAATCGTGAATATTTCAGCAGTTTTGAAATTATATGTATTATTTATACCCAGACATGACAGCTTCTGTGAAAGATTAACACGTCTAGACTCTGCTATTGACATTTTATTTGCCTCACATATAATCGATTCAGTTCGGCTAACGCAGCAGAAGCAAACTGTTTGGCACAAATCTGAAGATTTGATTTAGGAGGCAACCCAATATAACTCCCACAGACAGACTCATTGATGAGGCTCACACTGTTAGAGTAGTGGAGATAATGGTAATTATGAGAAAAGAGTGGTTTCCATTCTCACACACACACACACACACACACACACACACACACAAACACACACACACACACACACACACACACACACACACACACACACACACACACACACATTTGTTTTTTTGTGAACGCAGCCTGAAGAGGAAAACCCACGTGGAGAAATGTGAGTAAAAAAATCCTTTAAGCAGAGGAGTACATCTGCAATTAGCTTTCTAGAGATATCCTGTAGGTGCAAACACACACACACACACACAAACACACACACACATACACACACACATACACACACACACACACACACACACACACACACACACACACACACACACACACACACACCCACACACACACACACACACACACACTCACACAGACATGGCTGCTGGTGCCTGGCTTGGATCGGTTCAAAGAGGAGTGTGTGTCAGCACACCACGCTGAAAGAGAGATACCTTAACACACAGCAGCCTCAAATGAATAGGTTCAATCCTCCCCCTCTCCTCCTCCTCCTCTCTTTCTCCTCCACTTGAAGTCAAGTGGCATTTCCATTTTAAAATTGCTTCCCGGTCCTTTGTGAATGAATCGAATTACACTGGAAAGCACTGATTGATTCTTTTTGAACACAATGGTTTTCATGGTGTGGACCTGCTGGCCTCCTCTCTCTCCATCACGTATTGAATCCAGTCGCTGTGCCCATTAGAGAGGTTTCTCACAGGCTGAATGGGAGGAGGAGGAGAGTGTAAATAAGTGAGTGTATGTGTACAGTAATGGCCAATCTACAGCGACAGGATTTTCAGGAGCATGTCAGTCCTTCGTCAGTCAGCTGTCTGTCTGAGAGCAGCAGCCTAAAAACACACAAACCCTCTGCTTCCTGCACAGAGAGAACTTTGGACTGCGTGCACACCATCAATCAGGAACCAGTTTGTCTTTAATGGATGAATAGTCTTATAAAAAATACTTTGGCAACATTTTGATCATTCTATTATTTTTGTTGCCGTCTAGTTTTAAAACCTTCTCTGTTGATGATTTATTTCTGTTATATTCTCTAAACAGCAGCTGTAACCAACTTTATTTACACTGACAAGCTGTTACTAATCTGATTTAATATGAACTTCACTGAGTACTTGATTTGATTGGTCCATTAGGTCACTCTCCAGTCTATTATATGTAAATAGCAGATGCTGGTGTGATTAATACAAAGGAGACATGAGCGGGTCAGATCACAGAGAGAACCTGGTCAAATCATAAAAATAGTGCGTGCAAAGGTCAGCTCTGCTGCTTAGTGAAAACAAAAGGCAAAATGAGATAGGATCCCAGTGTGTCAGTGCGCCAGTTCCCCCAGCAGTCTCAGCCTATAGCAGCATAACTAAGAGCTGGTCCAAGCCTGAGCCAGCTCTAACTATAAGCTTTATCAAAAAGGAAAGTTTGAAGCCTACTCTTAAAAGTAGAGAGGGTGTCTGCCTCCCATACCCTAACTGGTAGAGGATTCCGAGGAGAGGTGCCTGATAACTGAAGGCTCTACCTCCCATACTACTTTTAGAGACTAGTGTTCTAGAGGGGTAATATGGCACTATGAGCTCTTTAAGATACGAAGGTGTCTGACCATTTAGAGTTTTGTAGGTCAGAAGAAGGATTTTAAATTCTATGTTATGGGGAGCCAGTATAGAGAAGCTAACACTGGAGAGATATGCTTTCTTTTCCCAGTGCATCTGTCATAAGTTGGATTTATTGGTGATCAGTACATAAATTATTTTTTAAGACTTTGTAACAATAATTGTGGTTACTAGCAGAGTCATAAAAAAGAAGAAGAAGAAATCATTCATCAGATCAGAAAGCTACAGAGGAAGATTTTGCAGACCTCTAAAGGCAGGTGAACCAGCCTCTGTCCTTTCAGCACCATGGAGAGCGACAGGTGGAGCCCTGCCTCCTCTCTAAACACAATGCTCTCTTTGGATGGAGTCTTTGGATGAGTTGTGTGTTTCTCTGAGTCTTTGAATGCGTTGTGTGTTTCTCTGAGTCTTTGGATGAGTTGTGTGTTTCTCTGAGTCTTTGAATGCGCTATGTGTTTCTCTGAGTCTTTGAATGTGTTGTGTGTTTCTCTGAGTCTTTGAATGTGTTGTGTGTTGGTGAAAAGAGGAACTGAAGAGCTTTAGATTGGCTTCTCTGTTTCCACACACTCTGAGTCACTCTTTACTGACTCATGAAACACACACTCAGCATTCACTCACTTCAAACACCTCTTTAAGTTCTTTTATATAAATTACACTCTCTGCCTCTGAGTTTTACTCATTCATATATATTTACTGACTTTTTTAATTAGCTAACACACACAAACACACACTCACTTATTGACTTATTTAAACACTCCCAGAGTTTTACTGTAACACACTTACTTACTCATATATCCAGCTAATGGAAACATTACTCACACAAAGCCACTCAGACGTTAACTCTTTCTCTAATAACTATCACTTATAGACTCTAAGACTCTGTTAGTTGAGTAATCAAAACAGAGATACACATATTAATATCAGACTGTCTAAAAGATGGGCGTGGTCTCAGTGACATCACCAATTAGTTCATGAAGGGTCCCATCGTTAGACGCTATAGAAATGCTGACTCAACCTAACTAACTCAACCCACAAACAAGCAGTGAGGTGGAGCTCAGGAAGGCTTTTAGCTTCCTAGCAAACAACTACACCTCCACTTGTCAGTCAAATACACCACGCCCCCAATTATGCAAATGTTGGAATACTACACATTAAATTAACTGGAGGCATGCTTTCTTTTTTTTATTCAGACACACATAAATGCATGAGCTACATACACACATTTGTTTAAGCAGACTGAACACATACTTGATTTTGCAATACAAATAGGAAGCTTAACATGGGGCCAAGCGGCAACCTCAGGCCCTGAGAATTGAAGCCAATGCGGAAATGTTAAAAACTGCAGTTTTTCGAGTGGCCACTTCAGGCTGGCTCCAGAAGTACTGGAAACCATGTACACACCAATTCAACAAAGCCGATCTTTACAGCAGAAATAAACACGTTTTGACACACTGTACGGAGGACGATTTTTTCATAAGGCTCCAGTTTAGAAGATTACGAGTTTTCCATCATGAGAGTCACAGCTGACTTGATTGACAGGCAGGAACACTGTGTTGGCTAGGAGGCCCAAAGCCCACCTCTTTACCTCACACTAGCTCGACAGCAGTTAGGTTGAGTTCAGCATTTCCAATATGGCTCCCGCTGACAACTGTCTTCAAAACAGCGCTTCAGAAACTGATGGGTGACATCACGGATACAACATTCATTATTTATACAGTCTCTGCATGGGGCCATGATGGAGATACTTTAGCTTTTGGAGCCAGCCTCAAGTGGACACTCAAAGAACTGCAGTATTTTGCTCTTCCACATTGGCTTCAATCTTCAATATCAGAGGTTGCTGCTTGATTTATATAAAAATATTTTCCCCCAGAGGACATCCGTGGATTACTCTGAATGTAGTTCTGTCATGGCAGGTGAAGAGTGTGGAGATGTTTTCATGAACAGTTCTTGACAAAGCTGAGAACAGTTAAACTGGAGGCCAAGCGGTTGTTCCTTTCCTTTGTGGTGTGTGGCGCTTTTTCATATTAGGACAAATATGAGGTTTAAATGTGGATGTCAATACTAAACATGGGAAAAGTTTCAAATTATGAGATTAACATGTGTTGGTGAAATCCCAGGAGGAAACTGCAAACTGCTGAGTTTGTCACTGATTAATGAATCTCCTTGAAAGAGCATAATAAACATAAGCCACACCCCCAAATGTATGCATACGTCTTGCCCTTTATGTTATCTTGATGTCCTGCTTTGTTTTTCATGGCTAAGGATATCCTTCTTTCCCCCCCCCCAAACTCTCGTGTCAGATTCCGGTCCGAAACGTGCCGTTGTATTTTATTATTTGTTATTTCAAATGGTGAAACACCACTTTAATCAATGGCCATGACTTTGTAGCATGGCAACAGTGGAGGAGGCTTCTGGAGAGTTGTCCAGTCAGAAGACAGTGGGCTTGTTGAGTTGAAATGAGGGTTCAGAGAGACCCCAGCCTGAGATAAATTAAAATTTCTCCGAGCTGTAAATCGTGTAAAGCTATAGAGAGGTATCAGAGGGAGCATATAAACCTGGTCTTTATTATCCCGTCAGAGAGTCCAGGGGCTGTACAGTGACCTTAAAACATTTTATAGTTTCTGATTTACTATTTGGGAATACTCCAACAATAACTTGTGATATGACTCTAGTTGTTTTATGTCATGTTTCCCAAAAGATGTAGCTTTTTATTAATCACACAGTTTATTACATTTTTTATCATATAACATCATAAAAATACAATACAGATGGGACTGTATGTGGAACTGCCCGTGTGTCATTCTGAAACAGCCTGTCAGCATGGTCTCAGAGGCACAGTGGGCCGTCACTCGATCACGGGGTCAGTGGTTTGATGTCCAACAGTGTCTGTCCACGTGTTATTGTATACTCTAGCATGACACCAAGCCCTGACTACACTGTACAAAGCTTTGAATCAGGGCTTTAGGTAAAAGTATTGATTTCTACATACACTGTTTAAAGGCACAGTAAGGAGTTTTGACTGATCTCTCTTATACGAATGCCTCTGCATCCCCACACAGTAAAATCAGATCATTAACAAAAAGACTGGTTATTTCTTTATACTGAATGTGAGTGCCTGTGCTCGGGTTGGATCTTCCACAAAAAAAAAAAAAACGAGTTGATTTTCGGACCTGGATCAGGCTAGTTTTAGAACTCAGCTGGTAAAGTTTGTCAGTCAGAAGTAAGTTATCAAGCAGGAGGAGTTTTTCTTCTTTAGATCATTTATAATGTTTAGTCCTTATGTCTGATACTGGAGCAGGATTATCAAACAGACTTACGTTTCCTGTTGTAGTTTCAGATGGAGAAACTCTATAACCAGGGCTCTGCTAGCTAAAAGAGGTAAACATCTATGAACAGGATTTAATGTTTATGTTGGTTTGTTAATGCTTCACTGCTCTGTGAGGACTAAAGAGTTAAACCCTGTGCATATTTACAGTATTCAGACATGTATTGTGACAGGAGCTTACATCATGACACTGGGGCTGTGACGTGTAATGTTAAACTGGTACGTCTGCTCACCTTTTGTAAGCTAGCTAATGGTAATAAATCAGAGTTTACAAAGTTTAGTTGTTTTTAAGGTTACAGTTAATAATCTGACGTAGCTTCAAATCAGTAAATTACCTCATCACTCTGCATCCTGATAAACATTAACAAAGAAAAAAAGAATTCAAAACAAAATCTGTATTTGTTTATTTGTTTCCCCATCAAATGCACGCTTTAGCAAGAGGCACATCTTTACACAGTGGGTGATGGTGCTCATGGGAAATGTAGTCTTCATACCAGACAAACACAGATTTCATCCACAGAAACAACACGACAAGAAACTCCTCACCCTCTCCTATTCACCCTCTCCTCTCCACCCTCTCCTGGTTTAATGGCGTGAGCCTGGAATTTTTTTTAATTTGTCACACCATAAAAATAAAGTCCATTTTCCACATCAGGGAGCTTAAGGGCTGACAAATGCTACTGAAGCGGAGTGACAGAGGAGCTAACCAATCAGAGAGAGAGTCCATGCAGTGTGTGTGTGTGTGTGTGTGTGTGTGTGTGTGTGTGTGTGTGTGTGTGTGTGTGTGTGTGTGTGTGTGTGTGTGTGTGTGTGTGTGTGTGTGTGTGTGTGTGTGTGTGTGTGTGTGTGTGTGTGTGGACATTTAGAACGTGGTCGTTTATGTCCGCTGAGTGCCTCTATGTAATCTTCATTCATATGTAATTCTGAGGCTTTTATTGTGAAAGTCCACATGCATGTTAAGGTGTTACACTCTGATCAAACAGCTTTGTGTCTCTAATAATCCAGCTCTACCTTGTATAAGTCTGTCTTATTGAAATCATAGCCACCCCTGTTGTGTTTTTACAACAACCTAACTAGCAACTTCAGATAGAGAAACAAGTATCTGGTGATCATGTGTTCAGGTCTGGTGTAGGTGGTGTTTATCACTCCAGAACTGTAGAAAAAAGAACATTTCATTTGTTTCTTTTAGATTAATTGTATTTAAATGTGGAGACTTGCAGGAAGAATCCTATTTGTCATGTGGAGAAGAAAGACCAAAGTGTTTCTGTGAACAGTGTGGCTACATGCTGTATATTTTATGTGAAAGAAGACCTATTTTACTTATTTCCACCTTGAATTGTGTCAGTCTGGGATACTTATAGAGTAGCTTTGCATGATTTTAAGCTAAAAAAAACAAAAACTCATGACTTAGCATCCATGAGAACCCTCAGTTTAGCACGATTCAGCTTCTGTGAACACCTCTCTCCGTGGGACATCATTGTTGTTGTATTGTTCCATTTGTGGGTCAGTTCAGAACCATGGACAGTTCACAGATGAATCTGGTATAGGCCACATTGAAAAACTAATATGAGTTAAGCTCAAGTGGCAACCTCTGGTCATAAGAATTGAAGCCAATGTGGAAGTGTTATAAACTGCAGTTCATCGAGTGTCCACTTGAGGCTGGCTCCAGAAGTACCGGAAACCACATACAAACAAATTCAAAGAAGACATTTCTCTATTGGCACACACTGTACGGGGGTGAATTTTTTCATAACGCAGAAGTTTCTGAGATATTAAGGTTACGAGTTTTCCATTATGAGAGGCACAGCTGACTTGATTGACAGGTGGGAACACTGTAGCTGCTGGCGAGGAGGCTCAAAGCCTGCCTCTTTACCTCACGCTATCCCGTCAGCAGTAAGGTTCAGTTCAGCATTTCCAATATGGCTCCCGCCGACGATTGGCATCAAAACAGCGCTTCAGAAACAGATGGGTTACGTCACAGATAGTACGTCCATTATTTATACAGTCTATGGTTAAGCCCTAAAGTCTGCAGTGTGACTGTTGCCCGTGCGTGGTGAACACCGGCAGTCAGTCCTCAGCTGTAAAATCTGCTGCCCCTGTGTCTGTGTCAGCCAAAGGAGAAGCCAGAGTCAGATAGCGCCCTCTGTGGTCAAAGGAAGTGGGGGCTGCTGTTGGTGGTCTAAGCACACGCCCCATATACAGAGGCTATTGTCTTTGTCGCAGCAGGTGCAGGTTTGACTCCCAGCCTTGACCATTTGCTGCATGTCTATTCCCGCTCTCCACTGAAAATACCTTTTTCATCTTATTGATTTGAATCATCGCTACTCTGTCTTGCTAAGTAGCAGACCATCCATGGATGCATCGTCTGTCATACGTTGTATTTTGTATTTGATTCAAACTTTAAAGCAAACCAAACTTTCTTTAACCTGATCAAAGATGCTGAGCAAAGTTTCCCTGTTGTTCAGGTTCCAAAGCTTATGTGATTGTCATTTGAACATGCTGTCTGCTCAGCCTGCGTTCAGTGGTTCCAGTGATGGAGCCTGTTTGAGGGGTTCGGCTTCTCCTGTGTGTTTGTGTGTTTGAAACATGAAGAGATAGAGAGAGAGAGAGAGACAGGCTGCAGTCTGCGTAAGAAGCCCCCTGCAGGAGGGAGGGTGGAGGATGATGAATTGGGCGACAGACGGTGTGGATGTTGAGAATTTAGTTAAGTAATAAGTGAAAAGTGTTCACTGCTGAATAATTGATTGGAGCCATCCTCCGAGCACTCACTCCCTCATTTACACCCCTACATGCTGATGAAGCGCTGGATCTCTGCTTATGAAGGTAGACCCCCCCCCATACCCACCCTCTGCCACATACACACACACACACACACACACACACACACACACACACACACACACACACACACAGTGATGATAGGGCCCAGTGAAGCTCATTAAGATTTATGGAGAAGCAGAAGAAGTGGTGGAGGAGGAGGAGGAGGAGGAGGAATACTGAGCACTCCTGCTTCTTTTCTGTTCTAAAACAGGAAGTGGTTGATCGTTTTATTGTGGTTTTGATCACTTCATTATTTTTTTTTCTCCCATGATCCTCTTTAACCCTAAAACTACAAACAGGTTTTGGTATTTCTTTGTTTTTCTGCTTTATTCATTTCTTCTCTCTCATGTTGGTAACTGAATGATCAGCACTTTTCCAGCCCCTGACTCCCCCACTCATTACCGTGTCTCTCTCTCTCTCTCTGTGTGTGTGTGTGTGTGTGTGTGTGTTCTCCAGCCTATTCCTCCTCTAGCTCATGCATTATGACCTATTTAGTTAGCAGAGAGCGAGATACCTGCTGATTTAAAATCATTTTATGTAACGTAAGCCTTCTCTGATTTAATCCCTTATTTTTTTTATTAATTACTGACTTTCTCGTGTTGTACCTCCCTCACTCTGCCTCAAAGGGACGTCTGCTATAAATAAGTTACACTTGGACTTATTTAAGATATTACTGTATAATTTCTGCCAGTGCACAGTTTTTTTAAGCATTAAAGCCTAGATGAGGAGTTTAAACTGCTCATGAAACAGATTTGAATTAATACCGATTCCTTTTTTTGAAATACGACATCAAAAAATGAATCCATCAGAATAAACATGGACAGTTTCTTCATTGTCATTTTAAAGTCCTGAAGCTGTGACGGGGTGAGTCAAACTGGACGACTGACATCAGGCTACAAAAACAGCATTTTTCTATTTTCAGCTTCACAAAGACAGATTTGATCCTTTAAAGGAGATTATTAGTCAGGAAACACCTCGGCATCTTCAACACAAGTTAAACACAGAGATAAGATGTGCGTCTTTGTTCACTGATGGTGCCAACTCAAAGTCCCTCACATCAACTCTAAAAGAAGCATAATTTGAGGATGAACCCGCCCAATAGAGCAGGGACTCAACTGACTTCCTGGTAACTTCATCTGAATTAAGAGAAACAATTAAATGTGGTTTAATGTCAGAAAAATGCTGAATTGGTTTGTAAGACAGAGAATGAGTAATCAATGACATATGGGTGTGTGTGTGTGTGTGTGTGTGTGTGTGTGTGTGTGTGTGTGTGTGTGTGTGTGTGTGTGTGTGTGTGTGTGTGTGTGCTTGCAACATTGTGTGTGTGTGAGAGAGAGGAGTGTAGTTTCTCTTAATGTCGAAAATTACTCAGCAGAAAAATAAATTCATACTTATTCAAAACTACATTAACAGTATGAGTCTCAGTTTATCCTTCTTACTTATAATATTAACACCTTCACTCTGACTTTATAAAATAATGATAATAATAATAATAATAATAATAATAATCATCATCATCACAATGATAATAATAATAACACTAATGATAATAGTTCAAAGCACACAAAAAAGGCAGCAATTAATAACATATGATGAACCAACAAAAGTTATGAAACAATAAACCATAAAATCAATACAAAGCAAGTTTAAAATGATTAAAATAATAATTAAAATAGTTTTTAAAAGTGACTTAAAAAGGGAAAATCTGTCATTAATGACACACTTTATCGGGGAAAATCAAGTTTTGCGGCACAGAATTATGAACTTTTGACCATGAGTTGAATGGATGGATGGATGGATAGATGGATAGATAGATAGATAGATAGATAGATAGATAGATAGATAGATAGATAGATAGATAGATAGATAGATAGATAGATAGATAGATAGATATAGGTTGGGTTGCCGTTGGCCTAGCAGCCTAAAGGTGTACCCCAAATACAGCGTTGCAGCGGCTGATGGTTTGATTCTCTGCCTCGACCTTTACCTGCATGTCTTCCCCTGCTCTCTGCTCCACACGGTTCCCGTCTCTCTCCAGCTGTTCTGTCCACTAATGGCCCAATGCCCCAAAAATATAACTTTAAAAAATAGCGTGCACAGGTTGCCTCCTCCCCTGATCTCCTTCAGAATAGACTCAGTGTGTCTCACAGTTAATCAAAGCCCTGATACGTCTGACTCTGTGGTGATGATGTGCTCAAAGACATGAGTATTCAGTTACGTATAAAACCATCACCAAAGTACGTCAGTGCATCTTACTTCTTACAAGGTTCATTTACTTCTTTTGGTGCAGGCTCTTCTGATCCTCCCCTTTAAAATAATATTAGGGATAATAAAGTTGTGACTTTTTAATCATGCATTTATGACTTAAACCTCCTAAATTTGTGACTTTCTTCTCAGAGTCTCTTTTTTGCTATTAGCTACGTGGCCCTAAGACTCTGTGACTCAACACAATCCTGAATAAAACCCTCTCTGCTGTAAACCTGCTGAGTCTGAGTCAGGTGCAATAATCATAACTGGAAGAAATGTCTCAAACGTCAAGATGAATGCTTCATCAATTTACAAGATTAAGCACAAGATGCAAGTAAGGGTAATGAAATCATTTCTGTGTGTGTGTGTGTGTGTGTGTGTGTGTGTGTGTGTGTGGTGTGTGTGTGTGTGTGTGTTGAGGTAGAGAGCTGTCACTGTACTCTGCAGATGATTTGTGTCTGTGTTCATTTCCTCTCCTCCTTTTTTCCCTCTCATTCAGCCCCTCTCCTCAGAGACAAGTGGTCAAATTAGCGCTAATTAGCCGAGCTACGTGTGTGTTTTTAGCAGACGACACACACACACACACACACACACACGCACACACACACACACACACACACACACCTTTAACACACCCTCCTGTCTCTCGCTCTGTCTTGTTGTAGAGTAAAACTGCAACTTTCAGAAACATTCCTCCGTTTCACATGTTCCTCACGCCTCCTCTGTGAAGGGTGTTAATGTGCTTTTGATAAATCTACCTTCATTAGTTGAGGAAGGCGGGGGGGCAGTGGCTGCAGAGGTTTTGATTTCATCTCTAATTCATGATGGTCATGTTGGCAGCCGCTCCTCAGCCTGTCCTCACAGCGTCTGTCTGATGTGCAGCCGCGGACATATAGATGTGTGATAAAATGGAATGGGAGATGAAAGGGTGAGAGGACATTCATGCAAATTCAGCAGCCCCCCCCCACACCCACACACACGCACACACACCCTGCTCTTTTCATATTCAAGAGCTCTAACTCATTGCAGGGAGTATGAATCTACATTTCTTTGCAGCATTAAACTCCAGCGTGTCAGTGCTTCACATCTGTTAATATGTCAGAACGTGACTGCCTCTGAGGATTTGTGAGGAAGACAGGAACAACGTTTCTGCTGAGCCAAAATCTACAAACTGCTGGAAAGACCCTTTAAGGCTGGTCTGAGCTGTAGCTCTGAAGCAGCTTCCCCTCTATAGAACAACCATGGTTATTTCATGCTGAACCAATCAGGGGAGAGGAAACAGATCAGTCTAGTTGTCTTGGAAGATAACAGCTTTAGAGTGAGAGTGAGTGTTTTGTTTGGATTTCCATGTTATCGGAACAAACATGCTCACATGCAGCTCTTGTTTCAGCGTCTGAACATGGAGGAGTTTGTTAGTGGGATGCTAACGATACTTATCATCAATCATCAAAGCAGGAAAGTCGGCGCTCTGTTTGCCTCAGTTTAAAATATAGAAATAGCGGTGAAGATTAGTTAATCTAAGCAGAAACTTCCTGTGTTGTAAAATAAAGGCTAGGATGCTGCAGAAACATTAACATCACATTAAAAGACTAATTTTTACAGCGACACACATCCTGGTTCAAAGAACCGTTTGGGTTTGAATAGCTCTTAATTTATTCGTACACACTGTGTACGAATCCACTCTGTTTTTTTATACCTCATAACTCAGTTTGCATGAATTTGCATAATAAGGAATATGATTGAGTTGACTGACAGGTGGACGTGTTGGAGCTGTTTTCCTGCAGGCTAAAAGCCTCAGCTCCTCCTCTGTCTGTTTCGAGGTTGACCCAAAGTCAGGTTGAGTCAGCACTCCCAACATGGTGACCGCCATCATGTGGCCTCAAAACGCCTCTTCAGAAACTACGAGTGTCCATGTTGTTTTACAGTCTGTGGGTTTATCACAGACATAATGAGTTATAGTTATATCTGTAAATGACAAACAGTCTCATCAAGTGTGGTTTACTATTGCATAGGTTGTCTATTTGAAGGTGACTGTTCAGTCTTCATCTCAATCCAATCGCACATCTGTGGGATGTGCTGGAGTCTGATCCATGAAGGCCAGACACTTGATAGCCAGATACCTGAGCACACCTTCAGAGGTTCACGTCTCCTCAGGTTAGGACTGTTTTGGTCCTGAGGAGATGAGAGGGGGCCGACATGATATCAAGCAGGTGGATCGAATGTTATGGCTGATCGGTGTAATTTGTGGGTCGTAAACATAGACTGTATAAATAATGGAGATAGTATCCATGACGTCACAATCTGTATCTGAAGCGCTGTTTTGAAGCCAATCGTCGGCGGGAGCCATATTGGAAATGCTGAACTCTTCTGTTGAGCTAGTGTGAGGTAAAGAGGCGGGCTTTGGGCCTCCAAGACAACAGCTACAGTGTTCCCGCCAGAATGGGTTTGTATGTGGTTTCTTGTGTTTCTGCAGCCAGCCTCAAGTGGACGCTCAATAAACACTTCGGCATGGGCTTCATATTTTGAGACCGGAGGTTGCTGCTTTGGTCGCAACTTAAGTTCGAACCCCCCTCACTACCCTCAGCTCTCAAAGTTAATCTTAAATAAATAACTCTTTATTGGATTAGATTCACAGTGGAGCTGTTTTGTTTCTACGTCACAGTATTTGTACTCCTACCACAAAACCCTCCCTCCTCTCAGCCAGCAGCAGGTCTCAACACCACTGAGATAACAAGAACATACAGTTTAACCTTAATGCTTACATCACAACTAATACAAGTTTACAAATGTTTACATGTACACACACAGAGGACTGATTTAAAAATAAAACCCTTCCCTCTCATTCGTCTGTGATTCATCCATCCATCCTCTCCTTCACAGCACCCTGTGTGTATCTGCGTTCAAGCTAATACGAAACACTTCCTTTTCAGAGCTGTGCCGACCGCCAGCTCACGTTATTGTTGTTATCAATCATCCTCTAAAGATCGCGGTGGTAACAGTAACCCGGGTCACTGCATCCCCCCCACACAGATGCGATAAGGTTAGCAGGGGGGAAAGACGACAGGGAAAAATGGAGAGGAAAAAGTTTAACAAAGCATATTTTCCTCTTTTATGACTCCCTCTGACCTTTAGGGATATTAACATCTGACATGATGAATCGTGTGCTGGGCAGGGAAGAAAAGAGGAGAGAGGGATGGATGAATGGATGGAGGAAGGAGGGACCTCACTCTTTTTTTTTTCATTAAGAAGCTTTGATTGGAGAAGATAAAGACACTTACCTTTAGCACACACACACACACACACTCACAGATATACACAAACTGTAGGTAAACAAGTGATCCAACATTAGCTGCACAAAGAGGGGGAACAGTTTGAGTGTGAATGAAAATGAAAAGCACATCTCAGCCTCATCTTGTCCACGTCAGCACTCCTGGGCCTCGGCTCCTATTAGCTCCCTCCCCGCCCCACTCCTCCGACACACACACATTCCTACACCTTCACACATTTACAAAGGCTGCACACACTGCAATATGCACACTCAATTAAAGCCTGACCTTCTACCCTCTCTGGTGTAACACCGCTGTGTGAGTGTGTGCGTGGATGTTAGTGAAGTGATGTGTGATCGCCTGCATGTTTGTCCACCAAAAACAACATTTATTTTTAGAAACAATTCAACAAACAGAAGGACTGAATGAATAAATGAATTGAGGGGACTATTTTAATCAGAGGATTAATCCACATGTTGTGCTCGTGTACGTTTCCATCAGCAGGATGACGTATGTGTGATTGAGTAAAAATAAACTAGTGTGTTACATGGTAATGAAAAAACATCTGACCCACAGCAACAACAAGTCTCACTGAGATGTTTTTAATATTCCTCAGACGCCGATCTCTGATGCATATCGTGTAGTAATGTTTGTTACATGTAGATCTTAATTCAGACACAGCAGCGCTGTTATTGAGCCATGAAGTGGTGACATGCAGGAAGGAGTGTTCACGTGCTGCATCATGAGATGACAGCTTCATTAATTATCATGCATGTGAAGGAGGCTCGTTCCTGCTTCCTACAGTGATCCCAGTTTCATAATCAATTCTACCATTAATATGAGAAATCTGCCGTCTGTTTACAAATGTCAAATAACACACATGCATTCAATTACAAGACATGGAGTAAGAGTCTTTCTGACTTCTTATTTGCTTGCTGTTTGCTCTGCGGGCCCAGAATTCTTTACTGGGCGACCTAACTGGGCTACCAACATTTAAGTATTAAACAAATGTGATATTCCTGGGATATGTCCATCCATTTACTTCCGCTAATCCCAGGTCGGGTCACGGAGGCAACAGTCCAAGCAGATCGACCCAGACATCCCTCTCCCCAGCAACACTTTCCAGCTGGGAATCCTGAGGCAATCCCAGACCAGGTGGGATATATATAATCCCTCCTCAGAGTTCTGGGTCTCCCCCCGGGCCTTCTCCCAGTTCGACGTGCCTGGAACACCTCTAAAGGGAGGCGTCCGGGAGGCAACCTTATCAGATGCCCGAACCACCTCAGCTGACTCCTTTCAATGCGAAGGAGCAGCGGCTCTACTCCGAGCTCCCTCTGGATGTCTAAGCTCCTGACCCTATCTCTAAGACTGAGCCCAGACCCCCTTCAGAGGAAGCTCATTTCAGCTGCTTGTATCCGAGATTGTATTCTTTCAGTCATGACCCACCGCTCATGACCATAGGTGAGGGTTGGAACGTAGACCAACTGGTAAATTGAAAGCATTGCCTTCAGGCTCAGCTCCCTCTCCACCACAACGGTCCGGTACTACACCCCCTTAACTGCTCACGAACAAGACTCCGAGATACTTAAATTCCCCCAATTGTGGCAAAGACTTGCTCCCCAATGAGAGAGAGCAATTCACCATTTTCCAAAGAACCATGGCCTTAGTCTTGGAGGTACTGACTCTCAGAGTCAAGATAATAAACAGGCAATGTCTGATTAGATTTTAAAAGAAATGAAGGAAAGCAAGTGTTAACAAATGTGCAGTCAGGTTAGCATCTCTGAGCAGTGAGTCTCTGTCCAATATTGAATGATTGTCACCAAGAATAATAACCTCATTAAGATGTTATGCAAAGGCAACAAAGCTGCTCGATGGAGATGATAGTTTGGCTTTAAGAACTTAAAGAGTCAATCAGAAGAAGTCAGCAGTGAGGTGGTCTTCCATGAAGGATTGGAACTGTGGTGTCCGTGATGAGGGAGGTGGACCTGTAGGGTCGTATTTTGAGGCCGGGGGAGAACAGGTTGCTCATAAGCTCAGTATCTTCCTCTTCGTGCTTCAGATAAGAGTAAAATATGTGTTTATGACAGTGTTCTCAGGACAGTAGAAGAAGCTGCATCTTTAATCTCCCTGTGTGTGTTTAACCTATCACTGCTCTGCTCTGTGAGTTCATGTGAAGACTTTTCTTCTGCTCTGTTGAAAGTGTTACAGAAATAGTCATCCCAGTGGCATCCTTACTCAGACTTACTTGTAAAATCCCCGAAATGAGATGATGTCACAGAGCTCTCCGCCCATTTCTTCCCGTACTCGTTTTATTCTGTTAGACTGAGCAGACACACAGCTGCCCTCCCTCCCTTCTCTTCTCCACCTCCTGAAAGAGACGAGCAGGTCTGTGGGAGTCCAAACAGGAAACACCCACGGCTGCAGGTGTCATTAACCCCTCAGCACGATAACCGTCTCCAGAACCAGAGGCCGGAGGAGATTTAAAGTAGTGCTTACAGACTAATCTCTTCTGTGTGAGTCGGGGGAGGCTATGATATGAAACACACTTCCTCTAATCAATTAAAAAGAAAGAAGAACATGAAGACTTTAAAGATCAGCTTTTCTAGCACAGCTGCTTCATGCTGTTACTCCTCATGTCCAGAAGCAAATCCACTTTATCTACAAAATGAAAACCACATTGGTGTCTTCTTCTTCTAATTCTAGGCTTCATATTTAAACTTAAATCCAAAGTAGGTTTTAATCTAAGGCCGGGCTTTTGACTCCATTCTCTCTGTGATGTTCTTAAAGCTATGTTGGACATAGATAAGTGCAAGAACTAACTGCAGGAACAGGCTTTTAATTTAAAAATGTTCAATTCTTCAGCTATCGTATATGTAAGACCCATCTTCAGCCCCACATCAAGGGCAAGTGGGTGTTTTATTTCCACTGTATTACCCGGCTGTGTTCAAGGTGCTCTGAAACTGTCCTCACTGTAAAAAGGATCTTATGAAACAGTCTTGAATTTGAGGGCGGGATGGAGCTGTCTGAATTTGGAGACTTCCAGCCCACGTTGTTCTTTTTCTACTACATGAATAGTTCATGACCTCTTTGGTGTCTGACCCTGAAACTGTGCTCTTTTGGGGGCAGAGAAACATGCTGTACCCGACGTCTGCCTGCATAAGCACCTGCATTATTCAGAGCACATTATGCAAGATATTCAGCAGGTGGGAAACACCCCGCCCCCGCCCTCACCCCGCATCCTCGCCCTGAGGAATTCCTGAGTAGACAAGCATCTTAGGACTTCAGACTGTGTGTGTCTGTTGTGTGTTGTCTAGTGTGTGTGCGTGTGGTTGTGTGTGTGTGTGATGAAATATGGAATGCAAAAGGGGACTCCAGGGCAATTTGGGGCACTGTGTACCCATTAGTCAGGGCAGGCAGACAGGGACAGCAGTGAAGAACAAGAGTAAGGATGTGATGGAGGTGGGGACAGACAGGAGGAGAGATGTAGCCAGGCCAGAAATAGGTCCTCCGGGAGCTGAGGTGCTGATTAAATATTTGGGGAATTTAAAAGGGTAACAGAAAGCCTGCACTCCATGATGGAAAAGTTCAAGCGGTAAACTTTGCTGAGAGGTTTGTTTGGTTGCATAAAGGATGTTTGTGGTGGAACACACTTGACCTGAGTCCTGCAGTGAAACAGAAACTCTCTCAGGTGGAGTTTTTCTCCACATGGAGGTCTGGACTCTGCTTCAGGCACTTCCAAGGCGTTCCCTGAAGGGGTTTCAGAGGGGGGCGGCACAAGGCTCAGTGGCTCCTTACAAACTGTCAGACAGAGCAGACAGAGTTTACAGGTTTTAACTTTGAGTTAAACTCAGTTAAAAGCAAGTCTAAAAAGGTTGGTCTTGAGTTATGACATTACACATTGGAAGAACTGTCCATTATCACCTTGTTGGAATTTAAATGGTGAGTGGATTTATTTTGATCTTCCTACAAATGTGGACCTCGAGCAGGATGGGAAATAATCTCAACAGGAATCTAGATCCAGTCTTGTAGAGAGTAACCCTTGACGATACAATGTCTTAACACAATCTTTTAGTCTGTTATTAAAGAGTCCTCCGATCTAAGAGGAGGTTCAACTTTAGCTTGTTTCAAGATTTTTCTGTCTGATTTTAATGTCTGACAGTCATCAATCCCAGCAGATTAACTTTAAATAAAGTCAGTATTTGCAGTTAGTATCAGTACTTGAATACATTGGAGAAAAATAGCCGGTTCTTTTTATAATCACAAACTAAGACCATCAGAAAAAAGGAATAAATACCACTGATGGCTTAAACATTTGATTTGGAAAGCTTGGAACCAAGGAAACTGGAACACTCTATTGAAACTTGAATGTTTCAATATGAGTATCTCAGAAAAGGAGTGGTGAAGGAATAAAATCAAGGTGCTTCAGTTTGCTCTGTTATTGTCTGGTTAAAGTAAAGTGTGCAATATAAGATATTCAGGTGAATATAGAGCCTTTTTTAAGATTTCTAAAGTTTGAGCGTGTGGACCGGTCTCTGATTAATAGAACCTGTTGGTGTGTGCTGTTCTGGTCACATGATTGAAATCCACATACGACAGAACAGCACAGTTTAATCTGTCGTTATTTGTGGTCAGGTGTACTGTGGGCCGACCAGGCGCCACCTCCCTGGCTGTTTGTGTTCTCTCTGTCCCCTCAGTCAGCAACCTTTTTCTGGTGTGTGTGTGTGTGTGTGTGTGTGTGTGTGTGTTTGTGTGTGAGACAGAGTGGCTTTGGGGAGCGGGACAGGGGAATGACATGGAGATTGAACCGGCGTCTCTCTCGCCCTTTATTAAAGTAAGGGGCCATTCTAAAGAGATGTGTAGATGAAGGGGTGAAGTTTGAGTGGGTAGGTTTGATGGAGGGTGAGGGGGTTTGCAGGACTCTATGTGCACACACAGACACATCTCTGTGAATGCTTAAAATAATTACAGGCAGTTGAGTGGGCGCTGAACAGAATGGAAGTGTCACTTTGGGAAATTGTATTTTTATTTACTGTGCCAGGTCTCTGCCTGTGTCACTGCCTGTGGAAGAGCCTTTTATACTATGTGTGTGTGTTCAAGCTCAAATGTGTGTTCCTCTGCAGTCTTTTATTTTCATATTTTAATTGCATATGTTCTTTCTGCCCAACTGATAACCCTGCTGATGTGTTGCTGCCCAGTTAGCTCCACGGTAAAGGGTGCAGGGGCCATTCGGGGCCAAGTAGGGTCGGTGTGAAGCATTGTAAATACCTGGTGATCTCATGAGCCCAGCTGGGGTCTGGTCAATGCTGTTTAGATGGAGTTGACCATAGACCATGTGTAAGGTGAAATAACTTATCGGCAGTCTAAAAGCATTGGGGTAAGGGCGCAATGGAGGAATCGGGGGTTCCCTCACAGAGCTTTTCTCCATTGCAGATTTCAATGTGAGGAAGTGAGAACAGAACATATAGCAGGCAAGTCCGCACCTAAGAAAAGCAGCAGTTTAATTTGTTTACAGCCCACACATACCCCAATGAGGAGATGTTCTTTGAGGTGAAGGTTTGACTTCTGATGCATGATTTGGCACTTGCGATAGTTAATGCTCATGCTGAGGGGAGTCAGGTGATGTAGCAGAGAGGCCTGTATGTATAGTCCACTCTGGTAGCAGGTCAGGAGCATTGGAGGGGTAAAAAATACCCATACATTTAATCCAGAAGACAGGGGTTCAGTTTGTGTCTATAAAAAAACATGATGTGTTCTTAATCTTAGATTAGTTTATGTGTCTCAAAACAAACAGCTCTTAATCCTTATTAACCCCATGAACTTATCTCATCCCGGTCATGAATGACCTTTAGAAGAGATTAAAAAGTCCCACTAATAAGTTGTCCTATCGTTCCAAGGTGGTTGTTTTTCCCAAATCCTCTCATTTGCATGCTTACCAGCGCACTCTTTGCGCCCGGTGGTTAATTGATTACCATATCCAGCAGCACCCTGGGGGGCAGGCTCATTGATCAAGCCCATGGATTTGTGGGAACCACAGGGTTGAGCACAGAAGTGAACCAGAACATCCAATTAAAGCAGTCCCATCGGGGGTAGAAGACATCATTTTCTGCTGCTCCAGTCGGCTACAAAGGGCCTGACCTCTCGTTAGCTAGCCAGGTATGGTTTTGATCCTATCGTTATCGGATCACTCAGCTGGTGAGGGCTGTTTAGGGACTGACCCAGTGTGATTTTGTAAATTGCACTGTCATCAAATCATTAGGTTGTTCTGGTAGAAATAATTCTCAGTTTGAGACTGAACACTGGTCACAGCTGATTGATTGTCAGCACATGCCAATAATTCGCTCCTGAACTTTGCTTACCTCAGCTAAAGGTTTGTTTTTCCTCCAGATGTGTTCACACACAGATCTGGACCACAGACTGTAAATAAGAAGGGGGATGTAGCCTGAAGATCTGAACATTGACAACCGCTGAATCCACTCGTCTGACGGCACCTTGGGGAAAGAATTGATCAGTTTGTTCTGATGTCGTCAGCCTGCAGAACAAACATCGTCTCTGTGCGCCAGTGTTGTTTGCGCTGTAGATGAGCCTTCACGCAGTGGATTTAGGCAAAATTGGCCTCTGTCTGTGCAGATGAACAACTGTAGACTCATGCTAATAGTCTCATGGCTGTGCACAGTTTGAGTCAATCTTTACTTTTTTACTAAAGGTTGGTGTTAAGTGCATCGCTGTATTTACAAGGCATGCCACATGTATGTTTATGTATATGTGGAGTGATTTGAGCTCCATCAGGAGATGAGTGCATGGTACAGCTCAGTGCAACAGAGGGTGGAGATGCTGACAGCTCATCTCCACAATCAGACCCAAAACAAGAACAAACTGTTCAGATCTCGACACTATTAGCTGCTTCAGTCCATCCTCTGTGAATTCCTCTCTTCGTTTTCTTAAGTGATGTTCTTGAGTAGAATGGAGTTGAAGTATATGAAGTATATCTGTCTAGAGAGATCAACAAAAGACAAAGTCATTGTCAGATAACATGTGATGTGTTCTGATCAGTCTCTTACACTTCCTATGGACTGTTTTCATGCATGCAACTAGAAACAGTCCATAGGATTGATCAATCAAGCTTTTTTTATAAAGCACCTTTCATATCAATCAAATGCAATTCAAAGAGCTTTACAGTGATTGAAATTGAGATAAAAGCTGATATAAAATAATGGCAAGATATATTAAACAACAAAAAAAGTGTTTTAAAATAGAGACTAATGCACACCAACAAAAATAAAAATATATGTAATTAGAGAATAAAGGTCAAATGTTAAAATTAAAGAATATATATATATATGTGTATATGTATATATACAGTTGTGCTCATAAGTTTACATACCCTGGGAGAATTTATGATTTCTTGGGTAGTTTCTGTTGTCTTTATGACATAAAAAGAGTAAACATAGTTGTTTGATGAAAATTATGCTTCACCCAACCACTAACCATGAGTGAAAAAAAAATGTTTCTCTTATCATTCATATTCTCTGAAAAATGGCCGAAAAATCACAAATTCTGCCAGGGTATGTAAACTTTTGAGCACAACTGTATATATATATATATATATATATATATATATATATATATATATATATATATATATATATATATATATATATAAAATTAAGGAAAACCTTAGAAATAACAAAATGAATAAAAACAGATAAATAAATATAGGGTAAGGATAAAAATTGAGGATAAATAAAGGCACTAAAAATATCAATAAAACTGAGAAGACAAATACTAAAAAACAACTTAAAAACAAATAAAACAATAAAGAATATTCAAATCAATGTGAAACATGTAAGTTATAACATTATGAAAACCTTCATAAAAGCCAGAATGAATGGATCATTTTTTTATGTTTACGTTTAAAAGTTTCAATATCTCCAGCTCCTCTCAGATCCTCCAGCAGGCTGTTTTATCGTCTCGGAGCGTAGTGGCTGAAAGCAGCGTCATCGAAAGTGACAACATGTCTCTGACAGTGGATGAAAATGGGATGGCTACATACTCCAATCATATCAACATTGTCTGCAGACTCTGTACTCATATGCAGAATTTGTGAATTCAGATTCTACCCATCTACCCTCGCAGAAAAATCCTCATTTTGGTTTAAACTGTTAAAACTCCTGACAGTCCATAAACCAGTGGGTGCCTGGACAGGTTCTGATATCTACAGGCTCTGATCTGGATTGACAACTAGTCTCTTAGAATTAGAGATAAGTTCATTGACCCTGAAGAACTCTGGGTAATGAAGTGCTTGATGTTCTTCTCAGTTCAACATTATATAAATATGTAGTTTCCTTTTTCTCTGTGCGAGCCGGTATATCTACAATAAATGATTAAAGACTGGTCCAGACCCTGTTGTGAGCCTGGATCACAACACAGAACAAACACGCTCTCTTCTTGGAGCCTCAGAAGTTCAGTCTGGTTTCCTGTTTGTGATATTGATACGTTTTGATTTGTACATTGATTGTTCATTTGTAAGTCAAGTTGGATGTTGTCCCTGTCAGTCCCTGCTGCCCTCCTTAGCTCTTTGTCTCTGTGTCTGTCTCTGCAGTCTCTCCCATTCTCCATCAGTCTCTCTCCCTCTCTCTTGTGTCTCGCTGTCTCTCTGACTCAGGCAGAAGGAGTGCAGTGATAGAATAGCCCCCATGAATAATGTAGGGTGGTTCCTTTTACAATGAAACCGTCTTAAATCATCAAACATTTAGTAAGGCTTCTCGTTCCATTAAAGGAAGAGGCTGCTGAAGAGGTCTACAGGTCAGCAGCTTCGCAAACTTCTCATTGAGTTAGAAGCATTAACTGTGAAGAGATAAATTATCATCTCAATTCAATCTTTTACAAACTATAAAAAAGAGTTATCAGAGCTATTTCAGAATGAAGTAGGTTGATTACACAGAGGAAGTTATTTCCATGTTGAAGCCAGCTTCAGTTGCAACCAATCATCGGCCAGCATTCTGCACTTTAACCCTCCAGCTATCATCCAGCAACGCATTTAAGGTGAAGGATTCAGAGTTTAATGTAAATAATAACAAATCAACAAAGTAACGTTTGAACTTGACCATGTTACCTTGAACCTTGGCTGTGCATTCAGGTCCTGCTCACCCTGAAGGGTTTCTAGTTTGCACGTCCACCGGATCCCTTTACGTTATCTCCAAGCAGCAACCTCCGGTCTCAAAATATGAAGCCCATGCGGAGGTGTTATAAACTGCAGCTCATCCAGCATCCGCTTGAGGCTGGCTGCAGAAACAGCGGAAACCACATACACACCCATTCTAAGAAGACAATCTTTGAGGCAGAAATAAACATGTTTACAGCCTGGTTAAAAAAAACGGCTTGGGTCTACGTCACTGATTTCTCTATCTATAATGTTTTTCTAATGCTACGGTTCAGAAGATATTAAGAATATGAGTTTTGCCCAAATAAGGACATGACTGACTTGATTGACAGGCGGGAACACATAGCTGTTGTCTAGGAGGCTCAAACTCCGCCTCTTTATGTCACACTTTGACTAGTTGAGTTCCGCATTACCAATATGGCTTCTGCCGACGATTGGCTTCAAAACTGCGCTCAGCAACAGATGAGTGACATCACGGATACTACGTCCATTATTTATACAGTTTACGGTTATCTCTCAGGTTCAGACAATGATGGGTGGCACCGCCTCCGCCAAATGGAATGAATAAATTGGAAAAAGAAGAGCTGAATATAAATCAATGAATGGGCTATCTCCAACTTATCTCTGTGACCTCATAAAACGCTTTTATCAAGGTCACGCAGCTGCTCAGAGGTCAAAGTTGAAGCTCAAGAGGGATGAGCCTTTCCAGTTGCAGCTCCAGAGCTCTGAAGTGATCTGCCTCCTTGTGTACAGCTGTTTCCTTCCACCTGCTTTAAAAACACACTCCTTTCTTTGCCTTGATAAGAGATAACTGTGATCTTTCCTTTCATACTGGTTTCAACACTTTCACCTGTGTTGTTTCTTGTGTTTATTTTTGCTTAATTTATTGTGTCTAAATGTGCTTTAGAAGTCATTTTGGATTGGATTGGAGTAGCAGTGAAATTTGGCCACAACAGTATACGGTAACAGCTTTCTTGGAGGTTCATCTGATACCATGTTTCACAGTTGGGATTGATAACATTGCTTTTGCATGAGGTTCACCAATAGAAACACTACTTAACAGAAATCAGATGGAATAACAGTCTACGTGATAATCTGAACCTTGCAGAGGATAGTTTTAATACCACAAAGCATCTCTAATATCAGCTGGAGAAATCCCCGCAGCATCTTATCTCCCTCATCCTCTTTAAATGAAAACACATATTAGCCGTTTCTTGTCCTTATCCACTTTCGATTTAATGCTTAGAATTAAGAGGGCTCGATTCCTCCCCTTGCTCTCTTATTCAACTGTATCAGCAGTGCTTCACTCGTCCACTATCGATGCAGCCTCCGTGTCCCAGGCACTCTCCTCTGATTGAGCTGGCCACAGCCTATCTCTACAGCCAGGTTAGAATCATTTAGCCTAATGGTTTTCAGTGGCCGTGGCTGATAGTCAATACGGCATGTATGTGTGTGTGTGTGTGAGTGTGTGGTCTGCTGATTCTATCCTAGGAGCAGTGCTTTGGTCTTATACCCCCGAGGCTCTCTCTCTTATTAAGGCACAGACACAGGCAGAGGAAGAGAGAAATAAATATATAATCCAAATGCAAACAAATATGTTAGCATTTCAATTTACCTGAGCACATCCTCATAGATCCGAACGGAACGAGCCGGTCATTACGGGGATGAGAGTGGTGGCTCATAAGGGCTGATGATATCTGGTTGAGTCCCAAAGGGAAGCTGTAGATTGCTAATAGTTTTCCAGCTGCCGTTATCTCTGATCATGATACACTTAGGGCCCTGCTGATTCTCACTGCCTGCTTGTAATGAGATCAGAGACACACAGTGTGTGGCACTTGTGTGCGTGTCTGATAAAGCCTTCAGTTTTCTTCTTTTAACATAAGTGGGGCATTTTGTCACGTCTGGACGAACCCTTACATGTGTGATTACTGCATGTTAATCTGCATCATCATGAATATATTCTTCAGTTAAGCTTTGTATCCAAAGCTCTCTGTGTGTGTCGTCTTCCTCTGTGCCAGAAACGATTAAAGACACATCAGTGAGCTGCACTGTTGCACTGGGTGACATGTTCCTTTATTACACTGCAAACCCCCAACTCGCTCACTCACCTTTAAAGTTTATTGGAAACGGCTTGCCCACAAAACTTTTAGTGTGGCACAGTAGAGTAATGTTAAAGTTATGACTTCACCTGACCCAACATAAACCCATCACTTGACTTTTGACCAGAGATTCAAATCAGTGTGACATAAGGTTTTTAACTTTGACAACATGGACTTCTCTGTTGTAACAAATAAGATAAAAACACTTGTTTTTGAGTGTTTTCAAAGTCACTTGTATTATTTTTAGGACCCCATAAAATGCAAGCATGTTTTTCTTTACCTATACAGATATACTTTGTTATCCTCTAGCCGAGCAACCCTGAGAATGTGGAAGCCAAAAAGCCTCTGCATTGTTTCTGTAGCCCACTTCACACAGCTTCTGCAAGTGATTTGAATCTGCTCCTGTGATGATGTCACGACAGGAGTGACATGTATAGGCATGCATGCAAAATCACTACCCCTCCTCTTTCTCTGTTGTGGTTTTGCTTCAGTATTGCAGAGTCCAGATGTCAAGGGTTAGAGTCAGACATGCCTACTGTATGTCATACAGTATGTCCATATTCTGCCCCAGGACCAGAGGACCAATGAAAACAGTGGTTGTTTTTTTATATTTAACAACAAGGTGCCAGCTACAGTTTGTGCTGTTGTTTGTGCTCCGAATGCTTCAAAAACAAGTGCCGAGCACTTAAAGTAGGAATATCTCTCTAATTTTGACATACCACTAGAGTTCGTCGCGAGCATTAACCATGTATGTTTTGTGGTGTTTTTCTATCTCTGCAATGGTCTGCGCATGTTGCCTTGTTTTTCTGTAAAATACAAACAAAGAAAACTCTTTCTCCCATTATTCATTCCTCCAGTAGCTTAAACAGAAAGTTACTCTTATCTACACATTAAAACTGTAAAGCTCTTCTTATTGAAATGTGTGGCTTTAATGTATTTCCATTGCATGTATTATACATTTGATGTAACTTAAGTCTCATAGTTCCCTTTTGGATTTATTCATCCAAAACTCCTTCATACAACATGCGGCTCAAAGATTATACAGCACAAATGAAAAAAAAAAAATCTAAATTAAACTTTATTCATTATACCTATTGTTTTATTTATTACAGTTTAAAGTTACTAAAATTGGGTTCTTCCTACCACATACTGCTTTAAAGAAAGCCTATGTAAATAATGTATATACTGTTATAAATTAAGTACAGATGAATGGAATAATATATTAGACATAAGCCATGTTTTTTTGTACTTAAATAAAAAGATGTAGAATTCTCATGTTAAATTACAATTTTTTTTATATTTAGTTTTGCTATTCCATTTCGGGGAGAGAGTCAACCCAGAGATCATTTTAATAACACCTCCATGCACACTACAAATATAATGACACTGTAAAACAGTATGTCCTTTTGTAGATTAAGGGGATCAATTGAATCTAACTTTGACTACTTTAAATCGCTTCTCTCATAGATAAAAATACACAAATTAATTTAAGAATAGATTTTGAAATCACTCTTTCATTCAGGATGTTTTTAAAACACTTTCCAAATCATTATTTTTAAAGTTATTGTATCATTAACCTCATTTTTCAAGCCCTGTAGTTCAGGTTTCCACAGAGTGTGAATAAAGTGACTCTCTCTCACAGTCAAACACTTCCTGTGCTGCCCTCAGTTTCTGAGTCTCTGTCCTGAACATCTCCTCTTTCCCTGGTTGTGCCGGCGGTGTCTGAAGCTTTGTGCCGGGGTCTGATTGAATCGGGCACACAGGTAGATTTACATATGTTTGCCATTGTTACGGGGGTTAGTGAATATCATGTAGCAGGCCTGGAGGGAGCCGGCAGCCAGCGGACCTGCGACACACTCTGCATCCTAAACAGTCCTCCCTCTCATTCAGCCTCACTGCTCCACTCCTCCATGAACATGATTTCTCCCTCTCTCTCCTTCCTCTCTCTCTCTCTCTCTTACTCTCACTTGCTGGCTTTCTTGTTCTATAGCTATCATCACACACACACACACTGACACACACAGAGGTTGGGTCGTGGAGTATCCCCGCTCGGCCGGTGAGGGACTGGGAGTGTCGGCCAATCTCTGCTCAGCCGAGTGTTAAATTAGATTCTGTTGCCTCTCTGTCAGAGTTGTGTGTGTGTGTGTGTGTCAGTGTGTGCGTATTTGTATGTGTGTGTGTGAGCGTGTCTTACACACTTGAGCATAACTCACTCACAGGGACTGGGTCACTGTCACACACACTGATATTCATAGTAGCAGACTGTTCAGAGGGGAAGCTGGTGAGTCTGTGGAGCCGGAGCTGTGCTGGTGTTGGGGATGATGCTGATGATGATTGTGGTGATGATGATGATGGTGATGATGATGATGATGATGATGATGATGATGATGATGATGATGATGATAATGAGTGTGTTTTGGATAATGTGTAGTTATGCTGACTGTAAAAACACATATTGTGTTTGTGTGGTCCTCAGAGACCTGCTCTGCTCTCTTTTCGACCGTTTTCCCTGGTTCTCCTCCTCCCCTGTTCTCCCTCTGCGTCGGCGGCGTCTCGTTCCTCCATAATTAAGGCAAATGGAGAATTAGCGTCTTTTTAGCAGGGGAGGGTTTAATTTCACGACTGTATTACGCTGCCAACAGATGGAGGCTATTTTACACAGCTGAATGTATTATAACAGAATATTTCCGATGTTATGTTATTATTTAATGATTATGTGAGCAGTGGGGCGTGCTCACCCTGGTAATAGATGAGTGTGTGTAACTGTGTGTGTGTGCGTGTGTGTGTGTGTGTGTATATGTGTGTGTGAGCAGGTAACCAGAACTATTCCTCCAGCTGCAGCTGTCGGGCCAATTTATATTCGTTGTCAGACTAACCCATCGATGGGAGTGTTGGTGGAGAGTCCCTCACTAGGGAAGGACCCGAGCCTGGGAGAACAGGACGGCCTAATGGTGCCCGAATAAAATAATAGTCATGCTGACAGCAGCTCAGACAGCACTAATTCATAATCATTATTAAGAAGGTATCGTCACAGCAGGAAAATAAATGAGACCGAGCGGAGCGCTGGAGCCACACAGGTAAAAGAAAGCACACCAGTATCAGTTCTCAGGTGTTACAGAGCGGTTTTGTTATGGAGGAATGTGTGTTCTTACAATGTAGCACCAAAGATTTAAAACACAATACTACCAAACAGAACAGTATGCATTAACTCTGAGCTATCTGCTGCAGGCTTTATGTTTGTCCTAGTCACAGAGAGCTGGAACATGTTACACCTTCAGTTAAATTCTGAATGTGTCACTTTTCATCCAGCCTTCTAATCTAACCAGGGATCGGGTCTGTGCGGGTCCGGTCAATACCCACAGGTTGCGTTTTTATTACGCAGCATGTAGCAGGACCGCCGGACAGTCATGTGACCAAGGTTTTCCTGCTGTAATAACTGCATTAACGGATATCGGACCCCTTTCCTCATCCATGTTGTCTCTCTGGTCCTCTGAAAACTTCTGACCTGTTGACTCCAGGCCTGGCTCCGCTCATCATGACGGTTTGTTGTTGTAGTTAAGTGAAATACGATCTGGTGATAACATAGAGTGTTTTACTCTGAAACTTAACTGGATGCTTTCATTTTGTTTTGGTGCCTGACTTCCTGTCGCAACGGAGCGGATCCAGTGGAAGTTAACACATTGACTAGAATAGAAACCTATCAGATCCGGTGCTGCGATGGATCGGAGACAGACTAGTCACAGATCAGTGGAATTTGGCCGTATGAGCAGAGTCTCTTAATTATTTGAACTATCATATCACTGGAAAGGATGAGAAATGAATACAGGTGGTCCTCAAGTATCCTACATGTGAGGGATAATGTATAGTGAGCAGGTTGTTAAAGTGACGTTGAACCTGAAGAGGTGAGCACAGCCCAACAAGGAGAGAGATCTTCAATTGTCACATTTCTCTGTTGAAGCTTCAAGTTTCAGTGTCCTGGACACTTTTTCATGTTTTTTTTTTTTACATAGGTGGGGCATCCAGAGGGCACTTTATCATACATTTTCCACTGACAGGGCACCAGAGAAGGAAATTGTTGATGTTATATCTACTACAATGGAATCCCCCCATGTGTGTGCATGTGTGTCGAGCGTCTTCCTGATGGAGCGTCACATGCAAAGCTTTAATGTGTTGTATATGTGTTTGCCCCTCAGCTAGAGTATACTTATGAAGTAAAGCTAAGTTTCCCTGTGAACATAGAATTAAACCTAACCCTGCAGATAAGCCTACCATGAGGTCATGACGTCAGTGTCTCTCCAAACTTTTAAATGTTTGTTTTTGCTCTCCACACAAACACAAACATTCAAAATATCCACCTTGGAGGGAGTTTCTGAAAACTTTGAATTTCTGTTCACTTCGGAGCTAAAGCAGTTTCTTTTTTCCTGATTGAGAAAGCCTCAAATATGCATAGTTCCTTTCAATTCATCATGATGGTTGTTATTCATGGTGTAAGAGTCTCAGTTTCGTCCCCATAGATTACCATAAATAGAGGTAATAGAAAACAAACATTAATTTGCTCATCAATACTCGTGCTCCACCACTCATTAGACCTGTCGATGAGTGACAGTCGGGTTCTTCATCAGAGCAAAGCAGCCGTGACGCAGCGCTGTGGCTATTCATAGCTCCTATAACGTTCATTACAAGAACGTCCTCAAAGTGATAAATCAATCAGCTTTATTAATATTATAAGGATGATTGATCAATAGAGTTCATACTGAAACAGACCTCACAAGGTGCTTCACATTAAGGGATCAGACGATGAGATTATTTTTTAATGAGATACTTGTATGTGTGCAGTAAAGGAGTGAATTTGTCTCTGCACGTTGTTTTAACATCACACACAGTCCAGTCTTTAATGATGACATGTGCAGGGTTTGTTCTGCACACTCTAAGAAGTGATTTTAGCCAGCCCAAAGTAAATCCCTTACGGTAAAATGAAAATGAAGCTGATGACAGGAATTAAAAACTCTGAATAATTTTTATCATGATTTATCCAGAATTACAAAATAAAAGCTCATGTCCTCTCATTACAGTTTGACCCCTCCTCAGATTATTGGATCTAAAGAACATGTGAATAATCTCTTTATCTTGAAATGCAAAACTAACATCAGGTCCAGCTTTCAGAGGTGAAGCATGGGACACTGACTTGTTCCTAAACATTTTAAGAGAAGATTCCTTTATTCGACCCACAATGGGGAAATTTAAAGTGTTACAGCAGCAAAGTAGTGCAAAACAGTATAAAGTAAACAAGAGCATATATTACAGCAATTATCAAAAAGTTATTAGCAATAAAAATTAAAGAAAGTAAAATATGCATATCTTTTGAAAGTATATACACAACTAAATAAGTATATTTACATATATGTACAAAACCAGTGATGCAATGAAAAATGTGCACAGACTAGTAACTTTTTTATCTCATCGACTCAGATTCCTGTTTTACAAATGCTTCAGTCAACATTCTGAGTTCAGTTTCTCTGCCAGTGGAAGCTTAAATCACACAGGAGGGCAGTCCAATTTCAGGCTGTCTGTATTTTGTGAAACTTTATCACGGAGGAATGTTTGGATTTTTAACATTGAACTCTGTAGAGACAAGAGAACTGCAGGTTTTTGTCCCATTAGCTCTTTTTTGTAGCTATAGTTTCCCCTTGTAAAATACAAAGAAGATTTTTTGTTTTTCTTTCTTTCTTTCTTTTTGTTGCTGTGATATGTAGAAAGACAGAATCTGATTAAAACCAGTTGAGGTTCTGGATTTATTCCGTCCTGATACAGAGGTGGATCACTCTGATTCAAGCATGTAGGCTCGTTTCTGGGCCTCTGTGTGTTCAGTGGTAATACAAGTCAAATCCAACAGACGACATCACCTTTAACTTACTGACAAAGTGTCTGCTGTTGTTTTCCATAGGCAGCCCCCCTCTGCTCTCTCTCCCTCCACGCGTTGGACGCTGATATTAATCGCCTCCTGAAAGCAGCAACTTTCTGGCATATTTACACCATCTGACGCAAAACGCTGCATTAAGCAAAACACCGCAGTCTGAACCGCGATGTGTTTGTGATGCTGATCGCTCTGTGGTGCATCTGATAGAAGTGTGTGTAAGCAAACCACAGCAGATACTGAGGGTTAGTCTGTGAACCGTGTGTGTGTGTGTGTGAGAGAGAGACAGTCATTGTTTGTTTTCTTTCTATAAGTTTGAATGACAGAACTTTTACTTCTGAAGCGGTACGCCTCAGCATCTTTGTGTGTGTGCGTGTGTGTGTGTGTGTGTGTGTGTGTGTGTGTGTGTGTGTGTGTGTGTGTGTGTGTGTGTGTGTGTATGTATGTGTGTTTCTATTTGCATGTCCCCATTTGATCAGTCTCGCTGGCTCTCAGCCCCAATCTTCATTAGTTGTCTCTGTCAACCAGGAACAATAAAGCTGTGGTGATGGGGGTGTAAGGGACCAAGACAGCGTCACACTGGCAGGATTAACACACACACACACACACACACACACACACACACACACACACACACACACACACACACACACACACACACACACACACACACACACACACACAGAGCAGTCTGTGGTATTTGTTTTTCTGTCACTTTAGAGACTCCTTGGCTTTATTTTCTCTTCAGTGCGCGCTGCATCTCTCCTCTGTTCCTATAGGATCATTATAATGTATTACACTCTGAGGGGAGGGGGGAGGAGGGGAGGGAGGGGGGAGGTCTCTGCCCAGCGTAGAGCTCAGGTAATGGTTAGTCGGGGTGGAGGAGCCCGGGGCTGCTGTAGAGAAGGTAATCAATATAAGACACACACCCGCTGAGTGTGTGAGTGAATGTGTGTGTGTTGATATGTGTGTGAATGTGTGTGTTTTTTTAATTACCCTGCGATGGCTGGACTTGTTCTTTTCTGTCTCTCTTCAGTCACATAAATTTTCCACGGTGTGTAAATTATCTAACAAGCTGTCTGCCGCTCCTCCACATCCATGCTGATGTTTCTGCGTTGTTTGAGGAATCAGAGGTCAGCAGAGATGGAGTAAATCTTTCAAAGTATCCACGTTGTATCTCTGATATCAAAGAAGAACACACACACACACAAACCGACATGATGAGATTTATACATCCTGGCGCCAAAGGTGCATTAAGGATAATGAATGTAATATTGCTGCAGGTGCCTGGAGGCCCTCTCACGGCGTGTTTGTTTCTTTATATTCAACATTAAGATCACACCTCTCGTAAAACTTAATTCTCTTCCTTTCATCATTCTGAAGTGAATCATCGTGAGGACGCCCTGCTCTCGGATTCTGACAGATAGGAAGCTAAAGCAGCACTGATCAGGCTCATAGTTACTGTAAGCATTATAAAATCAAAGTGTGATCTTTACCATCACATAAACCTCCTCATCGTGAGACAGTTTAAAGGTCTTTCCTGAGGCGGAGCGAGGTGACACAGTGGAAACACAGACCCCTCCGGTGGGGTCAGGGTGATGGATGAGTCAAACAACGCAGGAGCCAGGAGGCGAGGGGCATGACTCGACTCACTAAAAGTCACCAGACTCAACTTTTAAACATGTGCAAACAGTAACCAGCAGAGTCTGACTGTGTGCTGCATGAAGCCCCGGGTCCTTTTTAGAGCCGACATATCCTCTCTCCATTTTCAAATAATGAATTTGTAAAACTTTAGTGTCAGGTGAGCATGAGCAGTCTTCCATGGGGGAGTTAGCAGTAATATGTTTGATAAATCAAGAGGTTGAGTTAGCAATAATTACTGACAAACGTCCAGCTAGCTAGAAGCTACTTTAAACAGTAAGGAAACGCATGAAGCACGGGTAGATCACAGTTTGGTTAGCTTAAATGGATCGTCAGAGAGAACAAGTAATAATGATAATAACTTTATTTATGTAGCACCTTTAAAAACAAATGTTTAAGCAAACCTTTTGACAGACAGAGGGGAGGAATTTTAACAATGCAAAACAGAATACAACGCAAGAGGTTAAAAAGAACACGTAAATTAAACAGAATGAAGTGGTAAGACAGTAGACCAATAAATCTTTAAGAGAGTTTTTTTTTTAAGAAATAGAATAAATAAATAAAAATAAATAAATAAAAATGGATAAGTAAATAAAAGCATTAAAAGGATAATAAAAGAGGTTTTCAGAATAAGACGACAACATCACATCAGGAAAATTAGAGAAGTGAAAAGGATAAATTAGGAACATTAAAATAGTAAATGAAAATAAAATAATAATAAATTGAAACAAATAATCAAATAAAATTGAAAACAATTAGTTGGATTAAAAACTAAAAATAATAATAAAATAGAAGTAAAAGCGGTTAAAAGGATGAAGTCACATTTAAGCAAGTCTGTAAAAATGGGTTTTAAGAAGAGATTTAAAAGATGTCACTGACACTGCGAGCCTCATCTCCTCAGGGAGGTCATTCCAAAGTTGAGGGGCTCTGATGGAGAAAGTGCCATCCCCTTTGGATTTCAGCCTCAACTTTTGAACAACCAAAAATGCCCCACCTGAGGATCTAAGGCCGCGAGATTGCTCGTAAATTGTTAGCATTTCTACAATGTAGTTTGGGGCGAGACCCAGGCTAGCTCTAAAAGGGGTCAGTAAAATACAAAGGCCCTTAAAATCATGGTGAAGCAGTGAATATGTTTAAAGTAAAACAAAAACTAAAGCTTAAGTATTTTTTGTAAACGTTGGACTCTTTCTGTGGCTAACATACAGATATCTTAGACTCCATGTTGGAACAAAGAAGCAACCTCAGGAGTGGAAAAGTAAAGCACATGCACTGTTGCAAAACAAATTGCAGTTAGCACTCATAACACAAACCTTTGTGTAAGTTTCCCTGAATGAAGCCAAGGTTGTAGTTCTCAGTCATTTTGAACCTGAGTGTCCTGGATGAAGGTCCCGTCTCTGTTTAACCCACAGCTACCGTCCCCAGCCGGCTTTGACGTCTTGGTACTTACAAGACTCATCAAAACAATAAGCAGGAGGACAGTGTCATGAAATGATGGTAGAGTTGTACCCACAGCTTCATATTTTGAAGATTAGGGTCCCTGACCAAGCTGCTGTATTTGACAAAGTGGAGTCACTCCGCTTTAAAGCTTCAAGAGTAACATATCAGGAACCTGACGTTCCTCACCTTCTGTTTCCATCAGTGGTGGCATGACTCGACTTTAAGATGCATGAAGACATACTATCCCAGCAGCTGTGTGTGTGTGTGTATGTGTGTGTGTGTGTGTGTGTGTGTGTGTGTGTGTGTGTGTGTGTGTGTGTGTGTGTGTGTGTGTGTGTGTGTGAGAGAGAGAGAGCGAGAGAGAGAGAGAGAAAGAAAGTGAGGGAGCGTCATACATGTGTCAGGTGCACAAATGGAGCAGGAGTCCATCAGACATCAGGCACGGCGCTCCACTGAGCCAAAGGGAAATAAACTCAATGAGGGAGAGACAGAGGATATAGAAAGAGAGAGAGAGAGATGTGTGGATGAT
Source organism: Notolabrus celidotus (assembly GCF_009762535.1). Taxonomy (NCBI): domain Eukaryota; kingdom Metazoa; phylum Chordata; class Actinopteri; order Labriformes; family Labridae; genus Notolabrus; species Notolabrus celidotus. The sequence goes on from NC_048289.1 coordinate 5,805,737, forward strand.
GCAGAGAGATGGATGGAGGGATGGAGGGAGAGAGGGATGGATAGTATGATTTAGCTGATAGGAGAAATCATTTACCAGCGCAATTTGTCGACAAGGATCTGGGGATGTCTCAGTGTGTCAGCGCCTCAGTCACTGTGATGGATGATGGAAGTTCACTGACTCTAACGCTCCCTCGCTCTCTCCCTCTCTCTCTCTTTCTCTCTCTCTCTCTCTCTGTTTCTGCCTCTGGCTCTCTATAACCCTCTTTCTCCCTCTGCCTTTTTTTCCTGCTCACTCTTTTCTGCCTAAAACCCCAGCAGAGCAAAAACCGTCTCCTGCTCAGCATGAGCACGACTGTGCGTGTGTGTGTGTGTGTGTGTGTGTGTGTGTGTGTGTGTGTGTGTGTGTGTGTGTGTGTGTGTGTGTGTGTGTGTGTGTGTGTGTGTGTGTGTGTGTGTGTGTGTGTGTGTGTGTGTGTGTGTGTGTCTCTGCATACATACAGGGAGATGTATCGCACATCAGCTCATGATTTAGGCATATTAAAAGGAAAACTTCCAGGTAAAGCACTTTCCCTGCAGCTCTCATTTCCCTCACTCTGCTGCCATTATTTAACTTGACTGTTCATGGCTGGCTGCTGCTGTGTGTGTGTGTGTGTCCGTGTTTGTGTTAGTGTGTGTGTGCTTGTCTCCAGTGTGTGTATTGACCAGGTGGGGCCATATATCAGCTCAGGTCTTTATTGATGCTGCGAGGCAGGGAGGCCTATCGATGAGGCTCCTTGTTTTAGTGAACCGAGACTCGCCCCGGGCCACAGCTCCACCCTGCGTGGACGGAGATTAGACTGAAGAAGGGAAAACAGGCTGGACCGATATATAGGAGTGAAACACAGAGCCAGTGTGCAGCTGGATTCTTGGAGTCTTGTTCCAGACCTACAGAAATATCTGCGGTGTATAACCTTCATCAACAGAACAGGATTTGGGTTGATTGATTCGTTAAGAAAAGCGCTTTTTTCTCAAAATAACGACACTGATTATTTAAAGTTCTGCTTCATCAGGCTTTAAACATTTTGGAACCAGAACCCTTACACACCGATGGCCCTGAAAGCCAAAGTTGAGCCAAAGTTGAGCCAACATTGAGCGTCTTTGGACCTAGTTTTCTGCAGTGAGACCTGCACAATTGGCACCCAACGGTCCTCGTGTGCACCTTTCAGCTGATGAAGCATTTTGAAATGGCCGCGAAGCCTTTCGGGGACAGAAACTCCTCTTCTGATTGGCTGTTGAGCTTCAAGCTAATCAGGAGACCAGAGAGGAGAAAAGGAGACTGATGTCTTGCACGATCTTCTTACTTTTATCCCCTGACAAAAAACAGAATTAGAAGTGGAAGAAAATGCGTACATACAAACATCAAGCGTAGCTTTAAATGATATCATCTATTCATTCTATCATGACTTTATATACTGACTGTTCTTTGTTCTCAAATTTAATGTTAATGTGTTCATAAACAACTTTAATTTGATCAGTTTATTATTTCAGTCACACAAACACACACTCTCACACACACACACACATGCTCAGCATTGTTTCCTGTTCTGCCTCTTACTGTTTATCTGATGCCTGCTCTGTTCTTTAACCATGCGGGTCTTTGCTGCTGCTCTCCCTGCCTCAGGCTTGGCATTCCAAATGTGCACATGGAAGGGCAGGGAGCTCCCAGAACTAGGGATATCAACAATTGATTGAGTATCGATTAATGGATTGTTAAGAACTTACTCCAACACATTTTGTTGTTATGATTTTCTATCACGTGGAACAAACATCATGTGGTCTCGTATTTCATTCAGCTATCAGGGAGGTGTTTTAAGTTTAAAGCATGTTTGGATGTGAATCAGCTGACTGAAGTTGTTGCGCACAGCGGAGATACTCAGCTGGGGGCTGTGGCTGAGTGACAGGTCTCCACGAGTGCCAGACTGATTGTTATGACCTGGTTGCGCTCCCAGCTGTCACCTGACCGCGTTCACATGCTTATTTTTCTCAATAAGAACAATTAGACAGAAAACTGGACACTGTGAGTCTGATATATGTTTCTGTTCAGTTCCCTTGTTGAAGTCTGAGCCTTCACTGTTATGACTGTATGACCGTGGAGATTATGAGCCTGCTCCACATTTTGATATTCAGCGTGTTTAACATTTTGAACACCTCAATACGATTCACAGCTATTCAATAACGTCAGGTTATATACATTGTGTTGTGAAGGAAGATTTGATACAGGGGAAAAATCATTTGGCATTCTTTTTAACATGGAAAACGTTTACGTTTTTTTTTATGATTAATCGATCATTGATCATTAACATTTCCAGAGACTGATCACGGGAAATACTTGAAATTTATATCCCTACCCAGAAAAGAGACATACTACAACATATAACTCACTGCATGCAAATAATTAATTGTCAAAAAGCCTTCTAATGCAAGATTTGCAGTCAAGCTACATTTATTTATTTTTTTATAACAAATATCCTCATATTCTTTAAGGCTCTTTATGACTTTTCTTTGTCATAATTGGGATCCAATATGACATTTTTTCACACAATACAATGGAACTTAATCCAAGCAGATTATAGATTAAGCAGAACTGAAAGAAATGTGTGCACAAGTATGGTAAAACAAATTGTTGTAGACTGGAAGGATTGTGCTGCTCTTCTTCGATGCTGTAGTATTATATCATTGTGTGCATTGATCTTCAGCACTTTTATTTGATTGGAGTTGAATTCAGAGTAACGATTAAAAGAAAACTTAAATCTGTTTTTATTGACATGATGTGGGAGAGGTGTTTTCAAAGCTGACACAAAGCCTGAGCTGTGTGGATGTTTATTAAACATAAAGTAAGTGCAGCTTTAAACAGCTGTTAAAGCTTTAAAAGAATCGTTTGGTGTAAATCTGCGTCCAGGCTTCATTGATGTGTTTTTTACAGAGTGTTTATCTCAGCCGTAAGGACATCGCAAGGCTTTTTAAAAAAGCATCACTCCTTCAAAATCTAACAAGCACTATAAAGGCCAATTTCATTAATGAAGACTTGTTTGCTGCTACAGATTTATATTTTGATAAATTTATAAGTGACACTAAGTAAACCCTAAATTGAGCATAAAGCTGGCCTGCCCGGGGAGTCGACGATGACTCTGTGCCAGAAACGATGCGAGCCATCGGCAAACTGCTTTGTTATGCTTTACACCATCAATCTCCATGCATAGGAATCGCCAACTTCAATACCTCTATCGGAAACAGCTAAGGTCAGAGCCTCATCCCACCTCAAAAAGTTGCTGTGATTGATTTTTACATTTTTTAAAGCCATTTTCCGTCAAGTTTTTGGCGCAGCGTGGAAGAAAAGCAGGGCGCTAATATGTCAGATGGATTCATCATCATTGGTGGGAGGAAATGATTATCTGACAGGCATGTAGATGAGAGGGAGAGCCCAGACAGGGGTGAAAGAGCACAACTTTCGCTGTTAAAAAGAAGAAAAGGAAGAGTCACAGCAGCTGAAGTAAAGGAGGAAGAAAGGAAGGAGAGAGGAGGGAAGGAAATGCCAACTTTTATTAGAAATTTCAAAACAGAGGTTGTCATCAAAGGAGTATCAGTTAATTGATCTTTCTAATCTCCATCAGAGATGTAATTTGCATCACTTTACTTTGGTCTATGTGTTTGTGTCTCCCTGTGTGTGCGTGTGTGTGTGTGTGTGTGTGTGTGTGTGTGTGTGTGTGTGTGTGTGTGTGTGTGTCCGTCTTTATGTTGTAATCAAGTACGAGTGTGTTCTACAAAAAAAACAATATTATTATCTTGCCACGCAAACAAAGGATTCACCCTCTCTCTCTCTCTCTCTCTCTCTCACACACACACCCTCTCTCTCTCTCTCTCTCTCTCTCTCTCTCTCTCTCTCTCTCTCTCTCTCTCTCACACACACACACACACACACACACACACACAAACAGCATGTTGTATTTTGATTTGATTTGATGATCTATTTTCAAGTTTATTGACGGACAGACGGGCAGTTTGATTATTTTCAGCCTCTTCACTGTTGTGATTTCACGACCACAGCGTGGCTGTTTTTTTCTAACTAAATACAGATAAAGAGATTAACTCTCTCTCCTCCTCCCCCTTACTCTCACCCTGTCACTCCCCCACTCTGTCTCATGTCCACACTTAAAAGATCTCTGTCAGATTTAACAGCCAATCATGTTCATCACACTCCCCCTCTAATAAAACGGAGCTGGAGCTCGATGCATGAAACTGTATTCAGGACTCAAACAGAAAGATTCACCCCTGCTGCAGGTTCATGTCTTCGCTTTAAGCTCTGATTTAAAAAGTTTGATCAAGTAGCTTTATTCCTGGGTATTTGGAGTAAAATGCTGCGTATTTTTATAACAAAGATAGAGAGCAGATTCTTTGTTGAAGTTTAACTTATCTCACTTTAATTGTTTTTTTTTCCTTCTTCTCTTTGACGTTGACTCACCTTTAAACATAAATGAGTCAAATGTCTCAGCTTTGAACATTGTGTCTGTTATCTCTACCTCCTCTGGTTTCAGTGACTTTGTAGAGATCAGCAGCTTAGAGATGCTCTCACCAGCTCTGCTGCCGTTGTCTGGATTACAGCACAGGATGTTGCTCCACTTTTCTCTCAGAGATGGTTGGGGTCCAGTAGCTCACCTCCGCTATTTGTCATTTTTTCCCCTCTCTCAAAACCAGCCTGAGACCACAGAAACATTTTTACCACAGTGTCAATAGGCACTGAGACAACACTCTTTTCAAGAAAGTTGATAACAGTGGTCAGCAGTTTAAAATCTCTTTCTGAACATCCCAAATATTTGATAGAAAACATCTCCAGAGATGATTCAAACAAAGGATGGTTAACTTTTTGTTCTTTACTTCGCCTGTGTAGTTTGAGTATCATGTATTTGAGATTCTTCAGCTTAATAACACGACTAAACCAAATGTAAATGTCATATTTATATTCACTGAAAAAGACAAACATCTCTTCAGTAAAGAGACTTTATTCACGCTGATTTCATCAGGGTAGATTACTTGTGGAGCTCAGAGAGGACACTTTTGTGGAGCAGATATTTTGCTGAGCTTCAGAGAGGAGGCAGAGTATTTAGCTTCACACACAGCTGTACATGAAGATTTTATTATGTATGCAAGAAAAGCGACGGAGTGTTTGATCACTGCGGCTGCACGTTTGGTGTTTGTTAACCTGAGGTTCAAGCAAATTCCGAGAAATGTATGACACTGAATGATTCTTTAAAATATGAATAAGCAGAGCTGCAGAAGAACAGAGATGTTATCTGACTGATCAGCTGTCGATGTGAGACAGATACACACCATCTATGCTTTTAATTCATCACATCTTTCCATCATTAATAAACGTCAGTGAGAGGATAAACCATGGTATAGATTTCAGAGTGCTGCATGATTCAGGATCAGATAAAAAGGATCATTAAAGAGTGTTTCAAGTGATCACTTATATTTAACTTAACTTCAGGTGAATGAACAGCACACTGATTAACTGTATACGTCATGTTGAATCAACACACACTACGCAGACAATGTTTTCCATACTTACATATTTGTATTATACAAATTACCTTTGTCCTCTCCAAACTTGATCTAACAGTGAAGTATACCAGTACATGGTGACATCATGCTGCTCAGAAACACGTGCAGAAGTGAGCAGAGGACATGTTTGTGTTGAAGGTGCTTTGTTGTTGCTTTATTTTACACTTCATTTCTTTCGTCTTATGGCAGAGTTGTACAGACGGGGACTTTTTTATATTCGTTTTGAAGATATTAAGACAAAGTGATGTGCATAGTTTGGCATTATCAGGGGTATGACTGACTCGACTGACAGGTGGGTGTAATGTAGCTTTGCCATAAGTTTTAAGGCCTGCCTCTTAGTGTGTGTCTAGGCTGACCCAAAGTTATAACCCTAGATCCAAAAGTTGGGTGCTGAAACAAATGTTGGGGAAAACAGATTTTGATGGTCTACAAACACTTGTATTGAAACTAGTGTAAAGACAACTATGCATAAATCATTTTGGAGATGAGGTTGTAGAGTGAGTCAGCATTTCTGATATTGGGACCGTCATTGTTTGGGTTCAGAACTACTCTTCAGAAACCAATGGGTGATGGCACTGAGACTGTGTCCATTTTTTATAAAGTCTGTGGTCAGCTTGCTTGAAATCAAACTTTTTTACCTGCCTAGGATTGGTGCAGAAATATTTAAATTATTCTTAGGGGCTTCACCACATCAGTCCCACAACACTGGATCAACTTTCAGACAGTCGCTGTGCTCAGCTTGACAGTCAAATGATGTAAAACCATTCAGGTGGGCCCATCAGAGCCAGCATCAGGTCATACTTGGCAGCAGTTAAAGCCTACATCATAGTTTACAATTACATTTGACCAGCTGTTCCCACAACCAGAAGTCAAACTCAATTAACCTGTTGGTATTTCTCTCTCCCTGCAGGGCAACCAAGAGGCCCCAGCTCCCCCTGAAGCCATGGCCCAACCCTTCCCACCGGCCCAGTACCCCCCTCCCCCACAGAACGGGATCCCAGCCGAGTACGCCACGCCCCACGCCCACCCACCGGCCGACTACACGGGACCAAGCTCGGTGGCCGAGCACGCCCTGACGCTGTACACGCCGACACACACGCAGAGCGAACAGCCGGGAAATGACAGCAACACCCCCGCCCTCACAGCCAACACAGTATCGGTAAGACCCTGTGTTTTCAAACCTCATCTTCATCACTGGTGTGAAATAAACAGAAGGGTTTGGCTGACAATCAGTAATCAAAGATGGAGCATTGATATAAACTCCTTCTGTCCAAGCTCAGATGTGTTTTTAAAATATGTTATACGAAAAGATGCGTAGCCTTATGAAGACATTTGAGGCTAAATCAAACTTTTAAAGGTGATGGGAGTGAGTCTGTGTGATATAACAAAATCAAAACCACCGTCTTTTAATTTAACTTATGCACTTTATATTAAATCCCAAACTCCCAGGTATGCTGTTCTCCTTTGAAGATTGTAAAGTTTGGAGGAAAGGTTGAGTTCACTCGCTGCACTACGCTCAGCCCGAGTGCTTTTATAGTTTTGGGTGGCATGCTGAGAAGCACACAGGAAACTAAGAGTGAAACCTCTCTCCCTGACTCCTGACTGTCTTTCTGAAGTTCCTTTGACACCAAACTTCACACAACATGAAACCCATGAAAGTTAAAAAGTGAAAAGCACTCCAAACCTCTGCTCCCAATAAAAGCTCAAGAACGAGGAGAAAATACATGAAACAAGAAAGTAAATGAGATCCAGAGAGCGCAGAGAACAGTTTACCATCTCACCATCTCACTAGGATTTCAGATCCTCTGCTGGGCCTTCACAGGAAGATCAAGCTAATGTGCAAATGCATGCATGACCCGCACACACTCAACACAGAGGGAGAGTGATCGCTCCATGTCTCTGACTAACTGGATATGTTTCAGCACAGAACTGCAAAAACACACATGCCACAGTGTTTAAGGGCGCTCACACTATAGTTAACTGCTCCACCACTCGTCGCTGGTTGAGGAGCCTTCAAACTGTCAGGGCCAATCAGAGCGGAGCATGCTGGGAAGGTATGGGAGTGTATAGACAGTGATGGCAGAGTGGGGAGTCCGGCGACGGGAGGAGTTACGGTACAGTCAGCATTACTGGGAGTGTTTTACGGTCACTGTGGAGAGTTTGTCACAAGCTGTAACTGTTACTGTCAGGAGACGCAGTTACTGCAGGATAAAGGAGAGAGACGCTGTGTACACACTCAGCGTGGCCCACAGAGTACTACTACTTAAATATTCATACTAAAATCTTACATTGATGCATTTTTAAAAAAGCTGCTGTGATGATTTAAAGAAAAACAAAAAGAGAGATCTTCAACTTTCCCTCTCACAGTTACTGCTCATTCTGGCTTCACACTTTCCTCAGAGCGGAAAATAACTCATTTAATGTTATGTGGAGTAATGATACCTGACTTAAATAGACATTTACTTTACATTTTTTTGCATCTCTGAATTTCTATGAGTGCTGCAGAAACTATTTTGATAAAGGTTTCAAATATTATACACACTGTGCTTCTTAAAGTTGTCCTTTGAAGTATAATTAGTGAAACTCAACTGAAATGTTTTGACCAAGAATGGAGTCATGCTAATCCTGATTCTTAGGTCTGAAATTGTTATCTCCATTTCAAGATCAGACTAGAAATAAAAAGCAGACAGAGCCACCATGGGGTCATCCAGCAGTCTCAGGACCACTTTTTATATCATCTAGTTCAAAAATGTTACCAACATCTTCGTACGACAAAGTTAGAGCCTCTGGGAACGTGACTTTAAATAGTTAAAATTCATATAGAATATCAACATTTAATGTGTCATTAATTATCAACAAAATCTGAGTGAGAATAAACATCTAGTTTAATTGACAGGTCAGGAGAGAGTTCACAGCCTTTGAGTTTGAATCTAAAGAAATAAAAACGCTAGAACATAAAAATTATTTATTTAAAATGGTCTCTGAGTGCTGAGTTACAAAATACTTCAGAATCAGGACTTATATCATTTCCTTGTTTTATCACGTTTGGGGCATCAGGAACATGTGGTGCCCAGAGCAGCGGAGGCTAAAATGTAGGAGCAAGGCTCCAGGGTCCAGACAGAGCCATTCAGCTAAACTCTGAGTTGTTTGGTGAAAGTTAGTGAACCAGTCCTGGGGAAATGAGCTGAGCATATGCAGGACTGCTTTAGCCACTGGGCCCAAAGTTTTCCCCAAATCCACCGCAGTTAGGGAAATAGAAGAATGACAACAAGCTGTCATCTTCAGCGGTGGATGTTCAGACAGAGACACACGAGCACAGAGACACAAAGAGCAGAGAGATAGCTATACAGACAGATCACAGGCAGTGAGTGATTAACAAACAAGCTGACAGCTAAGACAACACTGAGGGGAGCTGGCTGAGACGTCAGTTGATGGTCTGAGCAGGAGTGGAGTAGTTTGGTAGACATCTGTTCACATGACTCAGTGTTTCATTTCTGATTGGTTGGATATTTATGTTGTAATAAATTTCCAAGTTCACCCCGCCTTCTTTAACCTAGCATCAGAACTAATACTTTACATATATATAATAGTATGTCCATATGACTTTAAGGACCTGTGTCCACTGGTGGCGTATTTTGAACTGACAATGTCTATTTCTATTCAGCGTCCTCAGCTATGAAACGCCCTCAACGTCAGCAGGTGTAGTGGTGTGGAAAGGCAAAACTGCTTCACTATAAAGTTGTGCTCACATGCTTATGATGCGAGCTCTAATAATCGGAATGAAGTATATTACAAGTATGTTTGTTTTAATGTTACTACATGACAGGGTTCAGTACTGGTTACAGGACTGTGGCAGCATGAGAAGTGTTTAAAACATGATCACGTTAATTTCATAGTCTTCTTATAAGGTCAACTTTGATCACAGATCAATAGCAGCATCAAGATGATCATGAATAGGGCAAAGTGTAACCTTTATTTGGTCTCTAGTGTAGGATAAAATGTTTCCTTTGATTCATCCAAAGACTGCTGGTCATTGACCTTTGACCCCTCTTCAGTGGATGCTGTGTGAATGGTTCATGTCTTTGTGATATCGGTCACACTCAAAGTGCCAAAGAGCATCTCAGAGAGCAGGAGTTGAAGATGACACTGAAGTTTTTGTCTCCTCACATCTGCCACAGTGTGTTTCTTTTTCGGTTTGTGCTACTGTGTGTGTGTGTGTGTGTGCTTGTGCTTGTGCGTGTGTGTGTGTGTGTGTGTGTAATCCCTGGTGAGAGGAGTCTCTGTAGCAGCCTAACCGTTTGTAATCTACCTGTCTGGCGGTGCTCCCATCTGATAACTTCCATTATCCGCCCGGGGAAGGTAGGCCGCAGACGCACTGCTGAGCTCAGCAAGTCTCAAACACTCACACACTCACACACGCACAGCCACACAAACACAAAAATGTGCACATGTTCACTCCAAAACACAGTAACGACACATCGGAGAGCTCTAACGGTGTGTGTAATCAGGTTTAGATGTTTGGGGTGGTTTTGGCTGGTGTGTGTGTGTGTGTGTGTGTGTGTGTGTGTGTGTGTGTGTGTGTGTGTGTGTGTGTGTGTGTGTGTGTGTGTGTGTGTGTGTGTGTGTGTGTGTGTGTGTGTGTGCGTGTGCATAAGGGAGGCTTGGTTGGGCAGATTAGTTTTGCAGGGCACCCTTCCTCACACACACAGACACACACATACTGTACAGCTCAGAACTGTTTCCGTGGCGACAGAGGAGGAAGTGCGGGCTGCTTGTGTATGATAATGTTCATGTAATTATTTCCTCTTCCTGCCTGACTGCTCGCACAGCGTGGATGGCGGAGGCATGGTGACCACAGAGAGAGGAAGAAGAGACGGGTTTTAGCTCTGTGACTGAGGCAGAAGAGGGCTTACAGCCTTAAAGCCGCTCCCTTCCATACCGTGCTAAGCTTAATGAAAGACTGCAACCACTGGATGGAAGAACTGAGCCGAACAGGCAGAGGGAACTTGCTTTATGTAGGGATTTGTGATGCACTGGCTATTTTGAACAAGATTATTGTACATACTGTGTAATGGACTCACCATGTAAACCACGATGTAATGGGAATAATCCATGTATCTGTATTCATAACACATGGGTTTACAAAGTGCTGTATGGTGTTAATACATAAAACACAATTATTAAATCCAAACAACAAAACATTTGGGAACTTTAAAGGGCCCATGCAATGTTTATATTTTAGCTGTTTATGTTATACTCATCTCACAAGTTCCTCCTCTGTGGAGAACCTCTGAGTTTCTAACCTCACTATCCCTGTATTGATATGAGTGGGCAGCATGGTGTGATAATGAGGCACTGACCTGATTGGCTGCTAAGGAGGAACATGCAGATTGATGCAGAGGAGGAAAAACAACTAAACAAACACGGCAAGTGCTCCAGGAGAACTTGCGCCACTTCCATGTGTTTCTTGAAAGAAACCTGAAATATTATCACAAAGCTGCGACACTTACAGTATTCATGGCATGTCTGCTGTTGTTGGGTCATGAATTGTGAGTAAAGATCTTCTTATGAAGGTCAGTGTCTAAACAAACCCGTTTGTACTGACCGTGTTGATGAAGCAGTCTGAGGTGATGTGGTTAGTACAAACAAAGACATTAGCACCAACTGGAGCCGGCACATTGTTCAAATTAAAATGCATTACTGTTTTCTTGGGGCTGCATGGTGGTGCAGTGGGTGGAGCTGCCGGCTCACGGCGAGAAGGTTCCTGGTTCAAGTCCCTGGTCGGGCAGGTGCCTTTCTGTGTTGAGTTTGCAGGTTCTCCCTGTGCATGTGTGGGTTCTCTCCGGGTACTCTGACTTCCTCCCACAATCCAAAAACATGCTCTTCAGGTAAATTGATCACTCTAAATTGCCCGTAGGTGTGAGTGTGCGCAAATGGTTGTCTGTCTTTCTATGTTTGCCCTGCGATAGGTGGGCGAGCTGTCCAGGGTGTAGTCAGCTAGGATTGGCTCCAGCCCCCCGTGACCCCGAACAGGATAAGCGGTCAAGATAATGGATGGATGGACTGTTTGCTTTGGTTCTCTAGTGCTGGGACTGAATATAGACATTTGTGTTGATCTTTTCAACAACAGTGCTGGTAGCATGTCTGGTTCTAATCTTTGACTTCTTGACTCAGCAGTACCAAAGCAAAATCACAATCAGTGGAATTTGAGAGGAGGAGGAGTGATGGTTGGAGTGGTTTTGCATGCATGAAAGTGTTTCATCCTTTGTAAATTTGCATGGCACTTCCCAGCCAGCGTAATTTTCAGCCGTTTTGCAAAAGCAAAACTTGAAGAACATATTCTTTCAAATTGAATTGCAGTATCAGGCCTCAGTTTTTTAAACATTAACTTTTTAGTACAGTATGTTTTGGCAGTTTCTCAGCAGTCGTATAATTTCTCTGACAGATCTGTCTAAAGCGTTGTAAATGAATGCTCTTATTTGTGGCTTGTGTGGCCTGTTGACAGATTGTTAATTTCTACATGTTACACCCACCTGACGTGCCCTGACTTAAAGTCTTCAGGTTACACCAGTTTATCATTTGGATGTAATTACCCCCCCTGCCTCTACTCTTCTGCTGCTCCGCTCAGGCAGATGTGGCTCGATTAACACGCAATTAACTCAAATTAAAAGGCCAAACGGAACAGAGGACGCTCCCAGTGGAGGACAGCTCAGCTCCGGGCAGGAGGGAGGTAAAGAGGAGAGAACAAGGAGATAAAGAGGGGTGTGGTTTGAAGACAGTTCACACACACTTGACTTGCACTGTAATGAATCAGTGTTTCTGTATATTATAAGAAAAAGTACAGAACTTATCCTAAAAAGTTGAATGTAGATTCAGTTTTCATGTATTTCTTTCTTGACTTCTAAATCAGCTTACTTCATCTTCAATAAAACAAATCCTGTTAAAGCATATTTTAAATGCACAAACACTATTTTGTAAACAGTTAGGAGTCTCACTTTTTGAACCAGTCTACAGTCATTATGCTTCATCATAAAACTCTCTGCCTATACAACTCATTTACATTTACAAACACATTCTGCAGGAGAAGTCTAATTCCACCTGGATTAAGTTTTCTTTTCAACAATAATGAGAAAACTTTATATCGAGCCAAGCTGATAGCTGTTTTTATCCCGAACATATTTTAACGCTCTCCAACAGTATCTGCTTCAGACTTATTTTTTTATCTCCCAGGGAGCAGCGCAAAGCTGTGGTGAGAAAAACGTTGACACAGTGAGGCAGACATCATTTCATTTTTATCAATAAACAACTTCATCACAACAATAAATAAAAGTATCATTAGGTGATCAAATTCATTTTACAGAGAGAGCAAATGTTAAAGACATCGTGTTGATGATTCTGGTGACCCTTGTGGAAGAAACGGCAGCTTTTCCCAGGATAAAAACTACATTTCCCATGAGCACCATCACCCACTGTAGTAAAGATGTGTCTCATTTGTTCCTGGAGTAAATGAATGAACACAGATCTTCTTTTTAATCCTACTTTTCTTTGTTCAGACACTGAATATATAGATGTACATTTGTGATGATGTGTGTGAATAAACTAAACTAAACTAATAGATGTCTGAATAACGTAGATATGAAAGAAGAAGAAAACTCCTCCTGATTAATAGACGTCACTGCCTGAAGCTTTATATTTAGAGCCACAAGGCCGCTGAGTGAGCCGCTGTGTTTGAACACTTGACATCATGTTGGTATGTTTTGGATGTAAAGCCCTGCTGCCTGTATTCATCGTTACAGGTGAATAAAATACAGGCAGCAATAACAATTCAGCTTCTTATTTAGTTTCTCTCCAGTCAAATTAAAAGTTGTACTGAAGTTTTGGTGTCTGTCAGTCAATGTGTTGTTGTCACAGACATTTGGTGGATGTTGTCATGTAGAGGAGGAGCAGAAGGACTGGGGGGATAATTATACAGCTGTCCACATCATCCATCTGACCTGCAACACCCAGCCCCACAGACACTCTGTGTGTGTGTGCGTGCGTGCGTGCGTGTGTGTGTGTGTGTGTGTGTGTGTGTGCATGCGTGCGTGCGTGCATACATGTGTGTGTGTGTGTGTGTGTGTGTGTGTGTGTGTGTGTGTATAGACAAAGGACTAAGTGCCCGGGAGAGTGTGCTTTATCATCACAGGGACCCAGTGTCTGCCATTGGCCAAGGAGTGATTTGAGCTCTTTGCTATTAAACTCTCCCTCTCTCTCTCTCTCTCTCTCTCTCTCTCTCTCTCTCTCTCTCTCTCTCTCTCTCTCTCTCTCTCTCTCTCTCTCTTTTTCTCGCACACACACACACACACACACACACACACACACACACACACACACACACACACATACACACACACAAAAGTCAGCTGATTATTTCTGTACTATTCAGTCTGCTGCTCCTTGCCTGTGAGTGTGTGTTTGTCTGTGTTTAGAAGGGTATCTGTGTGTATGTGTGTGTGTGTGTGTGTGTGTGTGTGTGTGTGTGTGTGTGTGTGTGTGTGTGGTTGTGTGTGTGTGTGTGTGTGTGTGTGTGTGTGATGTAATGCCATTATCCTCACTTGCCTGTCTCTCCTTTTTTACTGTTCTCCCTTCAATCAGCACTTATCCCTGCATGCGTCTCTGAACTCTCTCTCTCTCTCTCTCTCTCTCTCTCTCTCTCTCTCTCTCTCTCTCTCTCTCTCTCTCTCCCTCCCTCTCCCTTTCCGTCTCTCCCTCTCGGTATGAATGCAGCTACCTTCAGCACTTCTCTCTCATTGATCGGGCAGGTTTAGCTGACATCATCGTTCCGTCTCCATCTCTGTCTTTTTCATCTCCTCATCCCTCCATCCCCACGATGGTCTGATTCATTATGTACATCAGCTCGCTCCTCCTGCTTTGTCTCTTTTTCTTCTTCCCGGTGAAAACAGCAGACCAGATGACAGCGTTTAGAAACAGACAGATGGATAAGATATCCAGAGGAGCTTATTGTAAAGGTGGAGTTTGTATATTTCACAGAGTTAAACTGTTCTTTATGAGACATTGTTGTGTTGTTGGTTTTTCTGTTGTTGCCTGAGTTCAGGAATCCTGTTCAGGGTTCAACCATTACCTAATCTGACTGTGGCAGGTCTTCCATCAGGACCCCCAGATCCAGTGTTTTAATTGGAAAACAACAAGTGTCAGTACTGAGCTTCTTCTGTTGTCGGTGGCTTTAAAAACTATACACAGTAGCTTTGTTACTTTAGGTTACAGTAGCTTGCTCTCTGGTAAAAACAGACTAGTAAGCATCATGAAAGGACGCAAGCAATGCATAGTGCACCATGGGTAATATATTTTAGGTGCTATTATGAATCACAAAGAAAAGCTGTAGCACGGAGAGGTACCAGCAGCTTGTAAGAAGTCTTGGTACCAAGCCCTGAACCTGTCTTCTTACCAAAGAGACTTAAGACACTCAACTCAAAATAACACACATAATTGGTTTTCTTTCTCATACTGTCAGTTTATTATCACAGTTTTCAAACATTATAATTCTGAGCTGTCTTTAAGCTCATGCTGCCCACCACCAAGGCCTTGAGGACCCTGGGTGAGCAGCAGACAGCTTCAGGAGAGACAGGCAGCTCATTTCACTGTTTTATATAAACCCCTCAGATATGTATTATTCTGGCTTTACATCATACATTGTTTCATCAGGAGGCATACAGGAAAACAGTGTGCATGTATGGAGAGCAACAGGACTGAAAGACCTGGGTCCTAATTCAATCCCTGAGGCCTTCAGCAGTCAGATAAAACACAATGACTTTCTAAATACTTTTCTGTCATTACTTAACTCCTGTGTCCTGTGATCGTGTTCGTCTGAGTATTTTTGGGGAGTGTTCTTCCTGGTGCACAGTCCACAAGATCAGCTGATTTTTCCCTTTAAACTTACACTGAGCACACCTGACTGAGAATAGTCGTAGCTGCCCCTGGTTATTTCCTCTGCACATTTGAGAAACGGTGAGAGTTGCCAAGTATCAGACTTCTGTCTACCGTCCTCTTCCATCAAAACGTCTACAGAGGGAATGGAAACAAACAAACCAAAACAAAAAATACGGGTAGAGAAATACAGGAACACATAAAAGTTGTAGGCAGGGCATAAAAATGTTCTCACTGTGACTCTTAACACAAACTGAAAATCCAAAAACCTGTCTTTTTATGGAATCGCTGTCACTGACTGATTTAAATAAAATCCACTGACCCTCAAGACTAGACGTCTGACAGCTCAGAGCTGACAGTCGTCTGCATAGAACCTGAGAGTTATCAGCACCTGCAGGGCAGACCAGACAGACGTGTTTCTGTCTGAGGGGAGAGCTCTTTAACTAATTACAACAGGGCGTTCTTGCCAAAGGAAACCTTAAGATCAGCACCGTCCATTGATCATCCTGTAAACAAGACAAGCAGCCATCCTGTTGTCTCTGAGGTTCTGGGACTGTTTCCATTGTAATCATCTTAAACAGGCTGAACAGTCACACTTTTTAAACTTACTTTTTTCACATTGAGGACTTTTTAATCCTCAGCTTAAAGCACATTGAGCTCACCTGGAATTAAATGTGCTTTATAAATAAAGTTGCTGTTGCTGCTGTTATTGCTGTATGCCTGCTCTGTCCTAGAGTAGTGAAAGTCACAAACAGGGATGAAGTCTTAGCTGGTTCACAGGGCAGAACTTTAAGTCGGACGTTAGACCCAGACGTACTCCCAGCAGGTGCTCTCATCCTCATGAGGAGAGTGATAGTTTACTGGTACTGATCCCATTGAGTCTGGTTTGTTTAATTAAATGTGAAGGAAAAAGCCAGCTCAGCTTCAAGCTTTCTTTAAGGGTGAAAAATTAAGACGATGTGCTGTGTGATGTGCCAAAAACTGCAGTTCCTTAAGTGTCCACTTGAAGCCTGCTCAAAAAAGCACTCTATGGCAGGATTGATTATGTTCACAGAGTGATATTAAAAAAAGGTTTTGGTCTGTGTTGCTCATTTTTTATTTGTACACACTTTACACACATCCTTGTATATACCTTAATTCCCAGCACTTTTGTGCATAGGTAATTCTGACTATCCTGCAGTTCTGTATATACTTTATTTTATTTTATTGTATTTTATTCATATTTATATCTTATTTTATTCCTTCTTCTATTAATATTTTGACTTTCTTACATACTGTTTATAAGAGCTCTGTAACGACCGAATTTCCCTCCCAGGGATAAATAAAGTATTTCTGGTTCTGATCAGATTTTTTATAACCCATCCGTAAAGATAGTATAAAGGCTAAGAGTCAGACACAAATGTTCACAATCAGGGGCTGGGTAAGTTGAATGACTGCTGTATCTGTTGTCTGAGAAGGCTGAAAGCTACCTCAGCTCCACCTCTGTGTCTGTGTCCATTACCAAAAGTGAGGGTGAAGATTTCCACTATGGTGACTGCCATCACTTGGCTTCAAAACGCCTCTTCAGAAATCAGTGGGTGCCGTCACTGAGATCACATCCATGTTTTCAACAGTCTGTGCTCTAACCACACATTTAGCTTCTTCTTCTTCTTCTTCTTCTTCTTCCTGCAATGTTACCCAATATTTTCACCGAGTTGTAAACATCAGCTACCTGCTCAACATAGTCCTGTTGAAGACCACTCTTTTCCTCTTCAGGGCCTCTGTCTGTGTCAGTTTGTTGAATGTTTTCCTTTCAGACAGTTTCCTTAATGTGCTCACATCAGGGTCATGTGAGCAGAGTTTGGGGATATCACCTTTATAAAAGACAGACCATGACCTGAACGTTTAGAGCTACACAGGATGGTATAGAGTGGAGTTTGAAACAGCTCTCTTTGATGCCCCCCTCCCCTCCCCTCTCACTTTCACACACCTCTCAACTTTATGAATATTTCACCTCAGTGTTCTGTCAGTCCTCATCTGTTGTAAAGGATCTGTTTTATTCATGTCACTCCAGCACCATGCCTCTCATCCAGATATTTTCCTCACAGGATATTTTTCTCACTACAATAGGAGCTTATCTGTTGCACCATGTGTGTTTCCCTGCAGCAGGCAGAGGAGGTTGCACAGACGGAGGGCTCCCAGCAGCTCCACCTGCAGCCCAGCGATTCGTCGGAGAAGCAGCAGCCCAAGAGGTTACACGTCTCCAACATCCCTTTCCGCTTCCGAGACCCTGACCTCCGGCAAATGTTTGGGGTGAGATGACAACCTTACAACACACACACAAACACACACTAACACACACAGGAATGCACAACTGTCTTATAGTCTGACACACACTGCAGGGCAATCACATAAAGTATATTCAGGTCATTCACCCTACAGCACTCTTCAATACTTCTGTCTGCTGCTCTGAAGAAGAACGGAGCAGTCGATGCTGCCAAAATCGAGATTTTTAAAAGATACAATGTTAGAACAAGTAAAGTACAGTGAGCCCCATCACACACTCAAATACAAACTTTTTATCTCAAAGCCCAACACTAACATTGTGTAAGTTGTAGGTAGACTCAGCAAGCAGGCGATGATGAAACTGATTTGCTCCGTTCATGCTGTGACTAAGAGCAGACCTTCAGAATGCCTTGAAACTTACTGTGAGCCATGAGTTTGGATATGCCCTAAATGCATTTTTGACATGTCCTTTATTTTTAAAATCCCTTAAGTCATTGAGCTTCACAACGACAGTAGTTTGCTTCAAACCAACACAGCAGTGGTGCAGTACATCAGCACCAAGTAGCAACCTTTGGTCTCAAAATATGAAGCCCATGCAGAAGTGTTATAAACTGCAGTTCATCGAGCTGGCTGCAGAAACAGTGGAAACTGCATACACACCAATTCAAAGAAGATGATCTTTAATGCAGAAATAAACATGTTTACAGCCTGGTTAAAAAAACGGCTTCAGTCTGAATAGCTAATGTTCGGTACACACTGTACGAGGGTGAATTTTTTTTACAACCTATCAGTTGAGAAGACATTAAGGTTACAAGTTTTGCCCATTTAACTGACTTGACTGACAGGGGAGAACACTGCAGCTGTTGGCTAGGAGGCTCAAAGCCCGCCTCTTTACCTCACACTAGCTGGACAGAAGTTAGGTTGTGTTCAGCATTTCCAATATGGCACCCGCCAACGATTGGCTTCAAAACAGTGCTTCAGGAACATATGGGTGACGTCACAGATACTTTGTCCATTTACTATACAGTCTATGGGCAGCACCCATCACGGTGATATTTTGGCTTTAATTTTATTTCTTTTTTTTTTTACAATGGGACAGTCTACTGTAAAAACAGTCCATGTTATCCATAATAAGTAATAAAAAAGACGTTACAGCACGCACAATCATGTATACATCAGGTGTTGTAAAGATCTTTTTGGTGCACCAGTTGCACCAAATCTCAAAACTTCCAGCTTAGATCCTTTAACCATGCCTGTCCCTAAAAACGTTGACAGTGCTGGTCTCAGTAATGTGCACAAGTTGCAGTTAATACCCTGTAGGGCTGAGACGTACTTTCTGTGTGGCCATGTCATGAGTTTCATTGTAAATGTACTCGGCTCAGCATGATGCATGTGATTGGGGAATACCTCCAGAAGTCAATTCATAAAGCTCCGGCTGTAATAAACTACTGGATGTGTAGGATGTAAACAACAGACATGGCGACACTGTTATGATTATGCTGACAGTGACAGCAATGTAGGGGATAGGTAAGGCCACTGAAGTCACACAGGACGATGGCAAGTCTGTGTTTCTCGTGCTGCCAATGCAAGATACTCTGTCACATTCACTCTGCCTCTACATTGTCCCTGCAACCAACGTTGGGGACCTGTGGCAGCCATCATGCTTTCTCGTACACATACCTAACAGCAAGTATATCTTCAGCCTTATATGCCCCCCTCTCCACTGTTGCTCTTGACAAATAAAAGCATACATTTACATCCATTCACAAGAGTTTATCACAGGAGACACAAACTGGAGTGGACAAGTTAAGGAAAGAGTCTAACAGGATGTTAAGTCACGAGGACATACATTCACACAGACAGCTCACCAGCTGTAGGTCCGGAGATGGAGGTTGGATATGACAAAGTGTCCGGTATACATTGAATGTAACACGATATGCCACCAGGAGAGAGCATGTTTCTGTTGGATAAAAGCCAGCAAACCTGGCCTGTTACTCAAAAAACAAAGCCCAAGGGTTTAGTTGAGTGATTCCCCGTCCTGTGGCACCATCACCATGCTGACATGATCAAGTGAAAAGTTTAAAATCCTTTGAATAATGGATGAAGCTCCTCTGAAAGTTAGGATCCCATATGAACGCAGAAGCTGTGCTCTCAGTGGATCGTCTCTGTGACTCAGGATGAAAAGTAGGTGTGCATGTGTGTGCGTGTGTGTGTGGGTGTGTGTGGGATTATCAGAGAGGTAGGGAATAAAGAGGGGACAGTTGGTACCATACTGCTGGAGAAATCGCCAACAGACTATTCCCAAACTGGAAGACAGACATCAAAAACAAAGAGTGTTTGTGCGTCTCTCTTTATGTGTGTGTGTGTGTGTGTGTGTGTGTGTGTGTGAGTGTGAGTGTGAGTGTGAGTGTGTATGTGTGTGTCTGTGTGTGCTAAAGGTTTCTTACTCCTAACTTGACCAATATGACAGCATGGTGGCCCTGTGCCTTCAAATATGATGATGCAGTCACCTCTCTCTTGGCAAGTTTTGCAGGTGAATGCTCCTGGACTGTTGAGTTAGCAGCAATGAAAGAATGCAACACCTGGTTACACTTTTAAAACCTTGATGTATGATGTGGTAAAGTGTAAAGTTTACACTAAGTAATGAAGTATTGAATAAAAGTTGTTTTTAATGATTTAATGATTTTACGGTTGTAAGAACTTGGGACCACGGCAAAGGTGTTCTTATCGACTTTATACTGGGTCAAATTAATGTTAGACCAAGTTCATTTTTAAGTCTTACCATTATCCTGTTGCACTGTTATAAATCCCATTGAATTGAACTTTTCATTCATGGTAAAGTCTTTACCATTGGTGCTCTCAGATGCAGTAAACACCTGTATACGGTCCTCCCCTCTTCTTCTTTTCCAGTCAGGAACACTCTTGTCATAGATTTAAACATTTATTGCCAAATGGAAATACAGTTATGCTTGGCGCTCTACTTTCTCTGGGTTAGTCAAGCAGCCTGCTTCAGCTTTCCAGGGAGTGCATTGCAAAATCCCCACAAAGGTAAAACAGACATTAAGACTAAACAGGAGGAGGCAAAGTTTAACCAACAGTAACAGAGTGTGGGCAGCAAAGGTGTTGCAGGGATAAGCAAGAGTGAGAAGGGTTTAAATAGACCGCCTTACGGATAGAATGAGCTGTGATTGGTTGTGTGGACAGGAAACAATGATTTAAACTGCAGCCTGACAGCTGACAGCAGCTGAGACGTATGACTTCCGTGTCCTGCATGAACTAACAAGAAGCTTCTTTCTCTGCTGCTGATGCTGAAGTTTGTGCTCTCCAAAAACATTGAGTTCTATTAAAGATATCCTCTTGCTGTTTACAGATGCTATCAGAAACTAATGTTTCTCCCACATTGTCCACAGGAAGAGGTGAAATCATAAACTTTAAAAATGCACCTTCAGTGATTTGATATGAGGTGTGTGATCTGGTTGTCCCTGGGTTTGGACCAATCAGAATTGAGTATATAACACAGACGGGTGATAAAAGATGAATAAATTATGAGTTTTATGCAGGAATTGATTCTAGTCCTAGAGAGTGCAATGTGCATCTATCAGCCCTGATCATTATCCCGTGTCGAGGGTCACGTCTTCATATTGTGTCACCTGGTTCTGAAATGAAGCAACACATTGTGAAGCACTACGCCATTGTTCAGGCTTTTGTTCTTCACTAGTTTTAAGTTAGGAAGGGTCTGTATAAATGTGTGTGTGTGTGCGTGTGTGTGTGAAGCTGTTTATTTACGAATAGAGAAGTGACACTGTACTGATCACTGTCACAAACCAAGTGTTAACATTAAATATAATTGGAGGCTGGAGACTCTCATCTCCCAATTCCTCTCCCCTCCTCTCTGTTCCTCCATGGAGGTGAACATCTGCTCCTGCAAATACTTTGTTCCAGGAGGCGGGGAGTGGCCCACTCCTCTTCCCCAGCCTTAGAGCTCTCATTTTGGGAGAAGAGGACGGGATGGAGGGGCCCGTCAGTGGAGGCACGACTAATAGGATTCCACAGCAGGGTTAAAAGTGAGTTTATCCTCATTAGGTGTACATAGGATGACAGCTCCAGTTACCAGCTCGCTGTGGGTGTGTGTGCGAGTGTGTGTTTGTATTTGTGTTTGTATTTAAGTGTGTATTCTTGGAAAGGCGAGGAACAACTTTCTCCCAAAAGACTGGAGTCACTTAGTGAAGTCTCTGAGGCTCTGAGCACTGCACCACAATGAACCGGTGACATCATCAGGTGGAGCAGAGGACAGACTGAGAGAAACAAAAGCAGCAGAAGGAAAGAGAAGAAGGAGAGGGGAATTAGAGCAGACAGACAATCTGGTAGCTCTCAGTACAATTAGCGACGTTCAGAGGCCATCCAGCTCTGCTCAGAGAGCCATCACAAAGACTGAAGATCCACATCACCGGTCCTCAAGAGAACCAGAGCAGGGAAACTTTTTCCATCACAAGTGTGTGTTTTTTTTACTCCAAGTTTTCTCTGTTAAAGGTGAAATACAAAGGAAAGTGATAATCACAGTTTAATAACAAAGAATACATACAACATGAAATCAAAGGGGAGTGCCTGTTTCTTTAAATCTGTTTCTTTAGAGGACCAGGAACAGAAAGTTCCTTGAGGCAGAAACCTTGAGCAGAACCAGGCTCACGTTAGACACACATCTGCTGAGACAGAGTTGGGGTTGGAAAGAAGGATACAGGAGAATAAGAGGGAGAGAGGGGGGGGGGGGGGAATGATAGTGATGAGACGAGTAGTAGTAGCTGTTGCCGCTGGAGTCGAGCACGTCCATATCAGCTGGAGTCTTGCACGTCCGTAGCAGCAGGACGTCTACGGCAGCTCAGAGGAACCTACGAGACAAGGGAGCTCAGGGACTCCAGAAAGGTCTATGGTTAGTAAATTTTAATGGGACAGGGAGAGTTAAAGTAAGTGGTGGAGGGGAGTGCTTCACCTCAGTGGGAACAGTGAAAAGTTCACTTCAGGAAGATCTCTTCAAATATAAAAAAGATGAAGGAAAAAGAAACTCCCTCAGTCAGATCAGTTTATCAAATATTCCCACAAACTTTTTGTTACCAAACTCAGACCTCTTATGAATCATTCAATCAGGAAAAACTTGATAACAAGGGAACAAGTATTTATTTAACTATTTCAGAAATATAAACGTCTTTGGCTATTAGACCCCAATATGAAGTCTCCACAGTTCACTTGGCGGTAGTGAGGCCAAGGATAGGATAGGATTCCCCGTGATGGAGTCCAGACACATGTGGTGATGACGGAGGGAAGGATTGAACTGAATGACGACGTGTGTGTTTAAAATGACACAGCAGCAGCATGATTGGTTGATAGAGGTCAAGGCAAATTCTGGTTGATGTACTTAAAGAGTAAACACCCCAAATCAGCTAATCACAGGGGCAGGAAGAGACTGAGAGGGAGAGAGGGAGAAACTACTTAATGAGTATGAAACAGACTCCCTGCTTGAACTTACACTGAGCTTCATTACGTATATGTATATTACAGTTAGAAATTACAACTACACTGAAAATAACCCATAGGTTGGAAGAGTGTGGAAACAATCTGTGTTTTAATCACATGTTCATTTCACTCCTGATTTCCTGAACTGCCTTTCTGTCACTTCTGCAGAGTGGTTCAGCTTCTGTAAAAGATGTGTTGCTCTCTCTCTCTCTCTCTCTCTCACATACACACACACAGCCTGTGCTGTATACACACACACACACACCTTTTCCTCCCTCACCCCTGTTAATGGTCCAGCTTTAAGGATTAATAGTTGTGGTCAGGACCATTGCAGTCCAGGTTCTGTCCAGACTCTCCACAATGAGCTCCAGCGGTGCTCTCCTCTATTCACTTCAAATGGGACTTGTGAGCAACTGGCTCAATCTCTCATTACGGCTCTGCTAGACGAGCCGCACAATGCAAACAAAGGCAATAGGCAGGGCATTACAGCAAATGGAATTCTGTGTCATTTCAGCAAAAGCTGTTATAGAAAAGCAATACGAGAGCATTAAACAAAGCCATATAAACAAGTTCAATCAAAGGTGATGAAGCCACAAGCTGAGGTCTATTTCTGGGAATTACACAATAATGCTCCCTCAAACACCTCTGGAAGTCCAGCTCAGGATGCAGGATTTAAACTGGATTGGACACACATGGAGGGAAAGGTGCGGCCCCGGAAAGGAATAAAAGCTGGTTCATTACCCGAGCTTATTTGAGTTTAATTCATAATTAGAACAACACATTCTGAGGGAATTAGCAGGCCGGGAAAGAGGCTTTTAATGGTATGATGATAATTGGCATTCACAGCACCACTTCACTGATTCAATTCTCTCATTCTTAAGGTGTGGCTGCAGCTCCAATAACTCCCCACATGTGCTGCACATTTACCTTCACACCCGGGGATGTTTGGATTCCTACATCCCTCAAACAGCAGGGAAGCAATCTTGGCCTGACCACATGTCAGCGTCTGCAGCTTTGCTACGGCCTCTCATAATATTTCTTGTAATTACTCCTGATGCACGGAACAAACATGTCTGGCTCTGCATCCAGCTGGGCGGCACTCGCAGGAGGAGCCTTTTCATTTAGCCCCACACCGAGTGAAACCTGACAAGCTGATATGCAGGACCGCTGCCATCCCCTGAGCTTCAGCTGTGTTTAATTAATAAGCAGGCACTTAGTGAGCCAGCCGCAAGAGGGTCCTTACTGTCACATTCCCAGAGGTAGGGGTCCTAAATGAGTCATTAGATTCACACACACCAAACACACACTAACGCTTACAGTAGGGTGTGTGTGAGAGTGTGTTTTCTGAGAGCACCAGGGGTTGGGTTTTGTGCTAATGGAGTTTTAATGACACCTACTCCTGCCTAATCACCTGTTCTGGAGGCTTCCAGCATTCCAGGTAGCCCAGCGTTCCCAGCAAGGGAATTCTTTTTAATGTCTCCAGTTCACGGCTACACTCTCATTTGCCTCCCCAATTATTCCATAAGGCCCCGCTCTAACCGGCTCTGCCTCCGAGGAGACAAGGTGTAATTATACTCTAAAAATCTGCTAATTTACATCAACATATTCGTGTAGCGATGGAGCCATTCTGCACTGAGTGGGTAGTTAGAAAGCCCGCGCTCCACCATTGTTGAGTCCCTCAAGAGGTGCTGCAGTGTTTGTGTTGATGAAGACAATTAGAGTGTTTAGAAGAAGAGGGGACGGTGTTAAGGGTTATTGTTCTGTTTGTCATTAAGGTGAGGCGCTCCAGGTGAGCCTGGTCATTTCTCGTGACCACAGGAGTTTCATCAAATATGTAAACAATCATCACAGTTAAGCGCTGTAAACACCTTCCCCCCCGGTTTGAAAGCTTACAAGTTGTGTTTGGAGAACATTAGCTGCTGCTTCCAGAGACACTTCACCTCTCTGTAGGGGACGTTTTACAGCGTCAACAGGACGAGGAACGTACTCTTCAAAAGTTCATCAAAACCTCACACCTACTTTATTGTTTTAAACTTTGGGATCTAAATGACTCGTGGGTCCAAAAGCTTGAGGATTGATTCATTTGTTGGCTGCAGAGAATTTGGTCCACCTTATAGAAAATAATAGAAATAAAAACATGGAGATTTCGTGATTAAAGGCATCAATTTACAGGAATAGAGACGTGATATTAAGTTGTAACTTTAGAAAAGAAAACTCATAATTTTAGGCTGTGGTTGGTCTTTATGTTGTTTCAATCAGAGACAAGTTAACAAATTAAAGACCAGATCTATTTTACAAAGATGATGTAATATTGAGTTATCGTCAGAGGCTTTTTGGCTCTTCAACTCTGCAGGGAGGTGGTTAGCCTGCTGCTGGTGGAGATGTTGGTTGAGTCTGATGAGATAAAGGCATAGTCTGTATAAATAATGGATGTAGTATCCTTGATGTCACCCATCTGTTTCTGAAGCACTGTTTTAAGGCCAATCGTTGGAGGGAGCCAAATTGGAAATGCTGAAGTCAACTTAACTGCTGTTGAGCTAGTGTGACGTAAAGAGGCGGGCTTTGAGCCTCCTCGCCAACAGCTACAGTGTTCCCCTCTGTCAATCAAGTCAGCTGTGCCTCTCATAACGGAAAGCTTGTAATCTTAATATCTTTGAAACTGCTGCATTATGAAAAAAATCACCCCCAGTACAGTGTGTGCTAATAGAGAAGCCTCAAGCAGACACTTGAGGAACTGCCGTTTTTAACACTTCCACATTGGCTTCAATTCTCACGGCCGGAGTTTGCCACTTGGATAAAGAGGCTGGAAGGGCACACGTAACAAATGAATGAATGAACTGAAGCATTGTTTCATTCTTCGGGGTCTGGTGGTTTTGATGTGTTGTATAAGACCGGCTTATTAAAAAAAAAGCTCTAATCTAAACAAAAATAAAAATGATCTTATCCTTCAAATTATTGGATTTAGATGAATTTTTAATGACAGTTGTTTGAGGTTGAGGTTGTTTGTACTGTCATTTAGCTAAAAACAGGAACTCTGCTTTAAAACAGTATGATTGCCTCGTAAGGTTTTTTAACGTTAAGTGTCATTTTTACACATTTCAGAGTGTTCATTCCCAAGGACTAAAATCAAGTTGACATTGACATGTTGTACTAACCTAAATCTTAAAAGCCAAGCTCTTTCCTTAATCTCTGCCTTCGTTGGTGCACTGCAGCACATTCTGGCACCTCACCAGCACCTGTAGATCAGCGGAGTAGTGTTACATCATTGGCAGGAAAATGAAACTCCTGTATGACTCTGCAAGCTTTTCAAGACCGGCCAGATTTCCCAGAGAGGGGAAAAGTGAAGGTCCCAAAACACATCTGCAGCTCGCTGAGGGAGATTCTCTTCACTCCTCTGTCTTCTCTGGAAAACAGGAAGACAGCTCTAATGTGGACTAATGGAGACAACTGAAAACACAGACTCAACGCTGGAATAGAGACAAATAGAGGAGAGGAGAGAGAAACAACAAGAACTGTTTTATTCTAACACAAGGATAGTTATCACCACCCAAACTTACGCAGTAGTTAGAACTGCACATTTAAAATCTATTACATAGAAATCTGCTTAATAAGACTTGCATCATCTGAGGTGAAAATACAAACTTGTTTGAAACAGTGTAATTTAAGTTATTATTAGTCAGAATAAATGAAAACCATTATCCTTTTTTAGAGTGACAAAAATACAAATATTAAAAATGATACAACAGAAGCTGACAGTGCCCATTTGTAATATTTTAACCACTTTAACACATTAAACCAACTGGATTTACATTCACGTGTTAGTAAAGCTCATTTTGAAAATGAATGTGTTAAATCCTGTGGATGAGATCAGTTGTTAATATTATAAAAATCAAACCTGAGTTTAGACTGAGCCTAAGTAGAGCCTTATTAGATCTGTCGAATTATTTTACTTGCAGTCAATCACTGAATTAGTTAGTTGGATTTAATTCACCAACAGGTCTGTGGGGATTCACTCTCCAAATTACTGCTCTGCTGGTTTTTGTGATGTGGTCAACCACTGACACCAGTCTGACAAGCTGCACCTCTATGCTTAACTCGCAGGTAGTAGTTCAAACTCAGAGTACCACATACTGGATTTTGTATTGCAGTTTGACACAAAGTGCATGTTACGTTTGACTCGTCAGCTGAGCTGTCTGGGAGTTTGTTAAAGGGAGATGCAGCGTTCAAGAGTCAAGTCAAAATGTATTTCTATAGCTCTTTGTAAAACAACTGCAGTTGACTAAAGTGCTGAACAAGCTTAAAAACACAATCAATAAAAACAAATATTAGTTAAAAGTAATAGATATTGAAAATGAAATAGATAACACAAGTAGAAGCACAGCAGTGTCGTTCTTTTCCATTACAGCAGCAGCAGGAAGCAGGAAGACACAGCAGAGGTTGAACTACAGCAAGCAGGAAGGGACAAAAAGCATTCAATTAAAAAAAAGAATGTCAGACTTAATCGCATCACAACTAATGTGTAGTGTGTGTGTGTGTGTGTGTGTGTGTGTGTGTGTGTGTGTGTGTGTGTGTGTGTGTGTGTGTGTGTGTGTGTGTGTGTGTGTGTGTGTGTGTGTGTGTTTACATATAACATAAAGAAACAATTCAACATTCAAAGATCTGCAGTAGTAACAGACTTACTCTAATGTAGGGTTCTGTATCAAGTTCTCTAAACTCTCTGTTCTCCTCCAACATACAAAAAAAGCAACCTGAGTGATTTTAAACTGAAGTGGGGTCAGCAGGGTTTCCTGAAGTCTTTGTTTTAGGGGTTGTAATGTAAGATGTGAAAGTGTCTCATTCTGAAATATGAATGTAGTGATGTGGATGCACTGCATCTGATGATAACTCCAATCTCTACATATAAAAGAAGAGAGAGATTAGATTGAAGCTTTAATGGATGTTTTACCATCCTGTTAATGTCACCATTCTGCTATTACAGAGGGATGGTGACATGTTTGGCTTTGCTCCGTCATACGGCATGTATTTATCGTGTCAGCTTTGTTAACTCATAACAACACTCTCCCTCACTCACAGACACAGAGATCATCAATGTGATGAATGTACAAACACTGTGCCTCTAATCAAGATGTTCTACACTTTACACACATCCTCTGCTCCTTTCAATGATTCACCAATCTGTTGTGACTCCACAACACACACAAACACACACAAACACACACACACACACACACACACACACACACACACACACACACACACACACACACACACACACACACACAGTGAGAGAGGCTGTGTAAATGCAGCCATCCACTGAGAGAAGCAGAACAATTGAAGGTAGTTTGACTGAACAGCTCACAGATGAGAGATGAGATGAGATGAGATGAGAATGAGTCTCGTGCTTAAACCACCATGGACAGGCTGAGGGCAGAGGGCTCTGCTGGTGCTGTTTTTACTCTTAACACTCAAACACACACACAAACAATCCATTAAATCATATACTCTAATGAAAATCAGAACACTCATTAAAACATTCTCTTGTAAAGGAAACACAAACTTTCCTGAGCAGTTTGTTTGACTCTGGTCAGAGTGTGTCAGTATCTTCAGATAGATGAAGTAAATCTAAATAAAGGTGTAACATGCATGTGCTGTACATGCAAGTCATGCATGTGATGGTACGTGTGTTTTTCTGGTGGACTTCTCCTTCAGGGCTGGTGCTGGCACGGTGACCTTGCCGTTGCTCTGCTGCCTGCTCCATGTTTATTTATTTATTGAAATAAAGTACTTGATTCAAGGTCTAGTTATGGGGAGCGCAAGGCTGAGCATTATCATGCTGCCTGGCAAGGTTAGTGCTGCTTCACATCGCCATGAGTTCGTCCAGCTGCTCTTAAACAGCGCAGCTTCCACTGATCCAGGGTTTACGCAGGCATGTTTATTCATACTGAAGCTGAAGTCGTTGTTTTACATCGATGTTCATTGATTCAGAAGAAATCAGAGTCAACATCGTCAATAAGAGTCTCAATAGTCGAAAACAGCAGCTTGGACAGTGATTCAGAATATAATAGGTTACCCAGCAGCACGACTTCTGGACATTAAAAGTTTTTTATCATTATTTATTTCAATCATCACTTACCATGTTATTTATGAAGTAGTAGCAGTTGTTGCACATTACATTCTATTCTATTCTATTCTATTCTATTCTATTCTATTCTATTCTAAACAATCCTTCTCCACCACTTAATTTGAGTGTGTGTGTGTGTGTTTGTGCATGATTTTCTGTGTGTATGTTTTTGTGTGTATATTTATGTGTGTATGTTTCTCTGTGTGTTTGTTTCTGTATGTTTCTGTGTATGTTTCTGTGTTTGTATTTTTGTGTGTATGTTTCTGTGTGTATATATTTCTTTTTGAGTATGTTTCTGCGTGTGTACGTTTTGTGTGTATACTTCTGTGTGTGTTAGTCCTAATTCCCTCGTGGCCTTAGAAGTTGAATCGGTGCAGTCTTCATTAGTGAGGAATAGAAGTCCTTCATCACGCAGTCTGACCTCAGACTGATGAAGAGGAGTGCATCTTTAAACTCTTGTATTCAAACACGAGTTGAATGAACACTAAAAGGTTTTGAAAGGAGGTGTAATTATGTTCCTGCATTATTTATAATAATGGTGATGATGCAGAATGAAGCAGGTATCAATAGACTGATGTATTTAAATGGACTTACATCAGCCCATCAGATTAGAACAGAGGGATGTTATTACCTCCAAAGTGCTGCACATCATCAGGACTAATAAATACACACACTTTGTCAGAGGGAAGTTGTTGTGTTGACATTTGTGTTGGTGTCAAATCTGCTCATTTTGTTCCCTCATCGCTATCAATGAGTGACGCTGAGCTCAAACTGAGATGTGGAAATACAGATAGTGTGGATATAAACTGACACGTCATGCAGACTTCTTTATTTTAAGGTAAAACTGAAGCTGAGTTCAAATGTTAGTGAGTAGAGGAGGGCAGAGTTAATGCAGATTGTAAGTCTGAAAAATATATGTTATATATTTATGTATTATTATATTTCACCATTTACCTTCAATGTATCTTTAAATCAAGTATGATTGACCTGGATGTTAGATATTGATCTGTCTTTTAAATAGGAAGAAGAGAAATCCAAACCTTAAGAAAGGCACAGGACTCCTTTCTGTGAGATGAATTGATATCACACGTTTACGGTTTAACCAATCAGCATCAAGTCTTAAGGGTCCCATATTATATTCCTTTTTATCAAGTTATATTGGCCTAAGATGTCCCCAAATTTTTCAAAAAATCACTTTGATTTCAGATTTTAGCACGCCTGTAACCCCTCTGTTTCAGGCCTGCTCAGAACAAGTTGTTTTCTGTGTCTGTAGCTTTAAATGTTAATGAGCTGTCTGGTCACGCCCCTCTCAGGAAGCTGAGCAATAAGCAACTTCAAATATAAGGGAAAGTTAAAACACTACAGAATATAGCAAGAAACAAGAAAAGTACAGGAAGATCAGAGGGAAGAATTACAACATAACATGAGAAACATGGGGAACAGGAAGTAAAACAAGACATGAAACAAAAGGTGAGATTGACAATAAAGGTAAATAAAGGGTATTTTCCCTGTCAGGGCTTCTTAAAATAAACGATTCTGTGGCAGTATAAGTTGGGAAATTATGTTAACTTTCTTTTTCTTTTTACCAAAACCTAAAAACCAGCTGAAACATCAGAGAAATATAAGTCATTAGAGAATAAAGGCCGTAGAGTCAGGCTGAAGACAGTGCTGACAGGTGCTCTGTGATAAATCAGCCTGACATTATAGGTATAATCCTATTTGCTTTTATTCCCATGTCTCTACTATACATTAACCCCATGATAAGGCACTAAACAAAGGGACCTACATCAATGCGTGGTCTCACTCTACAGTAATATCCAGTAATTAGCCAATTAAAATGACGCATGGAGCCAATCAGGACCATTAAGAGCCAGATCACAGAGAACCTATAGGACCCAAATATGCATGCTTAGACTATTGAGAGAGGGTGTTGGCAGGTAATTACTATGATGGTCTTCATCCTGAGCGAATAAACAAATGTATTATCATTAACCCCCTACCACTACAAACACACACACACACACACACATACACATACACACACACACACTCACTCACTTACTCACATATATATAGCGTACAAGTCGTTCCCTGTTCTAGGCCTCTGCCTCCTCTAAAAATACTCCAGCTCTTTTTTTCTGGAGGAGGAAAAGCGAGATGATGGGCATCATTAAGATCAGTGGTGCGTGCTGAGGCGTTACGCTGATATAGCGTCCGTATGCACCGCTGTAATGTTCATTAACACTGCACAGCCCTATCCCCCACAAACACACACACACACACACACACACACACACACACACACACACACACACACACACACACACACACACACACACACACACACACACGCACTTCTTTATTACCACAACAGAGCAAACACAGCATTAAACAGCATTAGGAGTAAATGGATATTTTATTAATCTCATTGTCGGGTGAAGAGGAGTCTGTTAATTTGGAGCATTGACTGCTTGACCTTTTTTACCAGTGAGGCGGAGGGGAGCGCTGTTTTCAGGTTGGGTTTGTTCTGTTTGTGTTTCTCTACTTTAGGGACGTGTCACCATGTTTTCTAATGATTTCTTTCATGTTCCTCCCATTCTCTCCCCCCCTGCCCTCTCTCTCCTTCTCTGTCCTCCACAGCAATTTGGCAAGATTTTAGACGTGGAGATTATTTTTAACGAGCGAGGCTCCAAGGTAAGTTTACCGTCACCTCACATTCATGAACAGTCCCTCATGTGAACATGTGATTCTCCTGCAGACTAGATGTCTGCTCTCACCATCTCCACGGCTCTCTCTGCCTCTATGTAATGGTTATTACGGACATATCAGTGACACATGCCTGCAGGCAGCTTATACACCCTACCAGGCTGCCATGCATTGTGACAAACAATAAATCATCTCAGTTATAATAACTCTGACAGTCAGATTCACAGTTCCTCAGCTTTCTGACCTGAAGGATGAACAGGATGTGAAAATACTCCACCCAGCTGGTATCCAGGATAACAAAAGTCTTATAAGATGGGGCTCAGTTCAAATTAAACCATAAGTTTTCATATAAACCAACAAGGTCAGAAATATGGGAGGAGCTACGAGGAGCGCAGTTCTCTGACAAAAATCCGCCTCTTTGAAAATAAGCTCTAAAACATTTAGATTTTTGACATCATGTTCTGTAACGTAACACTTTTCCTGTCTAAATAAACACTTTCTTTTATATTCAAGTTTCAAGAAAAACAAAGGCATACCTTAAAGCACTCTTCAGCATGCAGGTTCAGTAATGCATCACAGTTTTTAGGAGACTTAACGCTCACAAAGCACATTTTGTTGGGCTCGATATGGTCTGATGTAACAACAGTGAATCTTTCTCCTCTAATCTTCGTTTCAGGCTACATTTTCCGTGTAAAAATATTGATACATCACTTTCCATCATGTTCTCACTCACAGCTCTTCATAAGTGGAGCTGGGTTAGTGGCACATTGATTCAGACAGGCAAATCTAAGCTTCCTTCAGGTGTGGGGTTCGGGTTTGGAAGTTTTGCTTTCAATCAATTGTAACAAAAATGTGCAACTTTCAAAATAATGCTTCTTTAAAATCATTATGGTTTCAGGGATTTGTGAATCACAACAACAGTTCGCATGTTAATGTTGCACAAAAGGTGTGAATTTGTTGTGCTTTGGCGCCAGATCAATCAATCAATCTTTATTTGTATAGCGCCAAATCACAACAAACGCTATCTGAAGACTCTTTACAAACAGAGCAGGTCTAGACCGTACTCTATGTTCTATTATTAACAAAGACCCAACATCAAGACAGGATAAGACTCAGTCTGATCTCATCTTAATGCACCATGAGCACTGCACCTCACAGTGTTTAGCTTGTTACAGCGGTGAGGAATAACTTTCTTTTTAACAGACAGAAACCTCGAGCAGGACCAGACTCATGTTAGACAGCCATCTGCTGAGACCAAGTTTGGGTTGGAAAGAGAGAGATATAGAGAATGATGTGGTCATTGTTTAAGGATAAACTATGTATTTAGGAAATTACACAGATTTATATGAAACTTTCTTGGCGAGTCACTTTTATTCGCTTCTTATTCAGATAGATTGCCGGTCTGAGCTGTCCAATTCTTGAAACAGCTGTCAGGCTTCCTCAGCAGTCATCTCCCTCTTTGAGCTTCTCTTTGCTATAATTGAGAAAGTACAGTTGTCTATTTTTCTCAGTTTCAATCCAAAACTTTTCAAATTGCTTAGCACACTACAATGATATTTGCCAAACAACCAAGTGGCAGATGCCCAGCGTGAAAATGTATCAATATAATTTCAGCATCATTATGACAGCCTGTGGCCGAAGTAGTTAAAAATAATCATGTAATTGTTGCATTTTGTGCAATTTGTATAAAGTACATTTTAAATATGTAAACACACAACTTTAGGAAAAGTCAGGATTCATCAGGACTGTCTTTAATTTAACAAAGTTACATGACATATGAATGGGAAAACAGTCAAAATGACCTCCTTGGCGTTTCTAGTGTTAAAGAAGACAAAATGAATGTTCCTGAAAATAAACCTCAACATTATGAGAATAACGTAATTTTACCAAAATAAATTGCAAGAGAAAAGAGTCATACATTTATGAGAATAAAAATGTAAATGCACAAGAATACTTTTTTAAACTAAGAAGATTAAAGTTTTTAATGTCCAAGAAAAAAGTTAAAGCGGCAAAAATGCAAGATTAAAGTCGATAACTATCAAGGTAACAGATGAAAAATGTATAAGATTAGAGTTGTAAATTCACAATGGGAAAGTTGCAAATTCACAAGAATAAATGTGTAAATTTAGAAAATGAAAGTTGTTACTTTTGAGAAAGCTGTTTCAGTTACAGGCTGTGGTTGATTCATGTGTGAGAGAGATTCTTATATTGGGTGATATGAGGAGTTAAACTCATACGGCGGTTGTAGAATCGCTAACAGGCTGCTTATTAGCTCTTCTGATTAACAGACTCAGTGTTTATATACAATGTGCTCCTGATGTGCTAAAAGAATGAGTTTTCATTTCTCTGTGAAAGCTTCATGAAGTCTAACTTCACAAGATGCTCCACATTCCTCATATCAGTGCAGGAAGCTTGCTTTTCTTCTGATCATCTCCTTCAAAAACACAAACAGGCTAGTCTGAAAATAAAACATGTATTCTCATAAATGTATTCACTCAAACCTAATTATATCCCTTCTTTAACGTGGCTCTAATACACCATTGTATCAAATCAACTCAACACCTGCAGGACATTCTGTCTGACAGAAGTCTCAGAGCTGTGTGTGTTTTCTATTTAAGACGTAGAGTGTGTTCATGCAGGAAACAGGAAGTAATGCAGTGTTTACTTATTGGTTATCTGCTGTTTACCTGCTGAAGTCAGTGATGAAAGTATATCATGAGGCGGCGAGGTTCATAAGGTTCCCATCGAGTGATTAAGTGAGATCATTAAATTTACCAGAGAGAGTGATTTATAGTTACCCAGACAGCATTTAACTTCCTGTCTGCTCTTTAAGGAAACCCAGCCTCTGTTTCCTGCCCTCAGGTCTCTTTCCTTGAACAGGTCTTGTTTACATTCAGTGCTGGTCCGGTCATGTCCCGTCCCCAACAACACCAATTATTTACACAGGATAAAGGGAAGAAAGCAGACTATCTGCATTAGGAGGAGGAGCAGTGGACGCACCTATACATGGCTACAAGATGTCAGAAGTATTAATTTCGCTCCCTCTTCGCACTTTAAATGTATTTTTTATCTGCTCCCTCTCAAGGGCAGCTCTATGTGTTATTTATGCCCAGCGGAAGGCAGTGAATCCTGTATATGCATACAAGATCACGGTGCAGGCTGCTGTTCGCACATATTATCTGGCAAACCAATTACAGGGCGACGACTTGCACAGGATACATAAGCTGAAGGGACTGGCTGCTCGTCCAGAAGGCGGGTCTGCCAGGCATATCAAATGAAGTGCACTCCCTGCCTCTACGCCATAACTCAACGAGGGCACAGCAGGCCGGGAGAGAGGAGAGAGGGGCCACGCAGGAGACCTGAGAGAGAGAGGGGCCACGCAGGAGAGATGAGAGAGAGGGGCCACAGAGGAGAGCTAAGAGAAGAGAGCAGGGAGAGAGGGGCCAAGCAGGAGATCTGAGAAAGAGGGGCCACGCAGGACAGCTGAGAGAGGAGAGCAGGGAGAGAGGGGCCAAGCAGGAGAGCTGAGAGAGAGGGGCCACGCAGGAGAGCTGAGAGAGAGGGGCCACAGAGGAGAGCTAAGAGAGGACAGCAGGGAGAGAGGAGCCAAGCAGGAGAGCTGAGAGAGAGGGGCCACGCAGGAGAGCTAAGAGAGGAGAGCAGGGAGAGAGAGGGGCCAAGCAGGAGAGCTGAGAGAGAGGGGCCACGCAGGAGAGCTGAGAGAGAGGGGCCACGCAGGAGAGCTGAGAGAGAGGGGACACACAGGAGAGCTGATATAGAGAGGCCACAAAGGAGAGATGAGAGAGAGGGGCCATGCAGGAGAGCTAAGAGAGAGAGGGGCCACGCAGGAGAGATGAGAGAGAGGGGCCAAGCAGGAGAGCTGAGCGGGGGGGGGGGCACGCAGGAGAGCTGATATAGAGGGCCATGCAGGAGAGCTGAGAGAGAGGGGCCAAGCAGGAGAGCTGAGAGAGATGGGCCACACAGGAGAGCTGAGAGAGAGGGGCCACACAGGAGAGCTTAGAGAGAGGGGCCACGCAGGAGAGCTGAGAGAGAGGGGCCACGCTTGAGAGCTGAGAGAGAGGGGACACACAGGAGAGCTGATATAGAGAGGCCACAAAGGAGAGATGAGAGAGAGGGGCCATGCAGGAGAGCTAAGAGAGAGAGGGGCCACGCAGGAGAGATGAGAGAGAGGGGCCACACAGGAGAGATGAGAGAGAGGGGCAACACAGGAGAGCTGAGAGAGAAGGGCTACGCAGGAAAGCTGTGAGGGAGGGGCCACGCAGCAGAGCTGAGAGAGAGAGGGGCCACGCAGGAGAGCTGAGAGAGAAGGGCCACACAGTAGAGCTAAGAGAGAGAGAGAGGGGCCATGCGGGAGAGCTGGGAGAGAGGGGCCACGCAGGAGAGCTGGGAGAGAGGGGCCAAGCAGGAGAGCTGAGAAAGAGGGGCCACGCAGGAGAGCTGAGAGAGAAGGGCCACACAGTAGAGCTAAGAGAGAGAGAGAAGGGCTACGCAGGAAAGCTGTGAGGGAGGGGCCACGCAGCAGAGCTGAGAGAGAGAGGGGCCACGCAGGAGAGCTGAGAGAGAAGGGCCACACAGCACTGAACAACAACCTGCCATATTTGAAGAGTTGGGTGTGAAAATACTTTTTAAAAACCTGTTACACTGACAAGTAACTTCTTGTGTATTAGTGTGATACAAATATGAAGTATGCTATGTCTCACCGGGTCCATGAGACTATTTGGATTTATGAGTTCCTGATGTAGACCCCGGTAAGTTCAGACACTCTGGAACATTCCTCTCGAAGCACCTCACGCCAGCAGTGATCAAAGAGGATGTTTCAGCTCCGCCTGCTTTGAGCTCAGTGACGTAGACAGATGAGGCAGTTCAGGGTTTGCAGGCATGTTTTACTGCATATGGACCGTTTGAATGAGGTGCCTCTACAGGCCTAAGTATGAGACACAGACAGGGCCTCATGAGCAAGCTGCGTCCTGGGGCCCCAGAGAGTCACGGCTGACTGATGCCATGGAGGTTGTAATTGTATGGCACTGATCGGCTCTCCCACAGGGACCTGCGCATACCAACAGATACATGCTACAGCATGCACACATACATGAACCAACATCTATAGTGTGTGTGGAGGTTTCTATTTCACGTGTTAATTCTGTCATTTTCAGTTGTATCTTTAAATTCATGTTTACTCACCAGGTGTTCACAAAGGCTATTTTCTTCAGATGTCACAGGGAAACGTAAAGTCAATGCTTTTATAATGCAGCACTGCTCATTTCCAGGTTGGAAAAGTGTTAACAATACTAACTTCCTGAATGATCAGCAACTGAAAAAAGGATGTGAAAATCTAAAGAGAAATCACACTAAACTTCAAGCTCAAACAACATGAAGCAATTCATCTAAACCCTCCTTCTGGCTAATTCAACCTGATCTGTGTCCGGTCTGTCTCTGATCCATCACGGCTCTGATAGGTTTCTATTCCAGTCAGTGTGTTAACAGCCAATGACTAGAGAGACCGGAGTCGAACCACAGCGGACCGGAGACGAACCTGACACGGATTTGGTGGAAGTCCAGTGTATTACTGTAATGTGCACAGAGGCACAGACAGGACACTTTTAGTAAAAGGAAATTATTTATCTAAAACAACCTCTGAGATTGAGAGTGAGGGAGCGAGATTTGAAAACAATAATCTTAATTCAGTCACCATGAAAATTACATCTATAACCTAAACACGACAAAGATCACTCCTTCATATTACAGTGTGATTGTACATTTTAGTGTTAAAAATCACAAAAATGATGATTGTAGCAGCATTCACCCAGAATCGTTTTGCAGGAGTGAGGGGAAATCTCGTCCGCGAAAAGACGTCATTTCAACCTGTTTTATTTTTCATACAGAAATCACAAATTAAGTGCCTGATGAGTGTAATCTTAAGAAAAAAGTTCAGAGACATTGCAGAGAGAGCAGATTTAATCATTTCCCACACAAGAATAAAAACATGACTGCACATGAACAGGTGCTCGAACTGTGAAGCCCCGACTGCAGAGAAAGACTCCTGGAAGCTGACATCGTTGAATGATATCTGAAGAGATTATATCAATGAAAACCTCTGTGTTTGAAGACATCTGTCTTTAAACCATGACATCCTTGTTATAGTTGGAAACAATGAGAAAAGTGATTTTTCAATTTTCTTCCCTCATTCACACAGATATCAACAGTGGATTATAATATATAGTATACTGCAGCTAAAATGATGTTACTACCAAGCAGCAACCTCTGGTCTCAAAATATGAACCCCATGTGGAAGTGTTAAACTGCAGTTCATTGAGCGTCCACTTGAGGCTGGCTGCAGAAACACCAGAAACCACACACATACACACCCATTCAAAGAAGATGATCTTGACAGCAGAAATAAACATGTTTACAGCCTGGTACAAAAAAAACTTTCAGTCTGGAGAGCCAATTTCTCTTGGCACACACTGTACGGGGGTGAAATTTTTCAAACGTGACACTTCAGAAGATCTTAAGATTACGTGTTTTGCCCATTTTAGGACATGACTGACTTGATTGACAGGCGGGAACGCTGTAGCTGTTAGTGAGGAGGCTAAAAGACCGCCTCTTTACCTCACACTAGCTTGACAGAAGTTAGGTTGAGTTCAACATTTCCAATATGGCTCCCGCCGACAATTGGCTTCAGAAACAGATGTGCGACGTCACAGATACTACGTCCATTATTTATACAGTCTGTGGTTACTAAAGAACTTCATAGTCACCAGAGAACATTTAAAAACAGAGATACAGTCCAACCACTCCCTGCACAATGGATATATTTGTTAATTGAGTCTGGATTGTGATGTCAAATTGGACAGCAATCAGCCACTGCCTACCATACTCAGGCTATCTCTTTGAAACTTCAGGTACCGAACAACCACGTCAGCATCCAGGAGTCTTTCTACTTCTGCAGTCAGAGCTGCATGAGATGGCTAGCAGGGTGGCAATATCAGTCAGTACTAGAAAGAGCTACACATCTGCATAGAAAATACACATTTCAGAACAAAATATAAACGATCATGCAGAAACACGATTTAAACCTTTTCCTCCTGAGGACAGACTGCAGCTTAAACACAGGTCCAACTCATGTTTATGGGGGGTCTTGGATGTCCAGACCTGATTTTAAATCCTGGTTAGTGCTCACTGCTTGCTTTCCAGTTAAAGTCGGTGAGCAGTGCGCTTCTGTTACAAACTTGTGGGATGGGATTCTGCTTTTCTGATGTTATCATTGGAGAGTGTGATGCTCTGTGAGTCATTCTAGCTGCAGTATATACCAGATGTGATTTGACACAATGGCCTTTGGTGTGTGTGAATGTGTGATGTATTTGAACAGATAAATGCACACAGGTGAGGTGATATGATGTCTTAGATTTAAAAAACCTGGAACCAAACATGACAACAGCTGTTTTCCTCTCACTGTAACTCCAGCTCTGTTTCTCCTGTTTATCTAACCAGCCTGACATTTCTCCTGCTTCTGCTTCTAGATCTAGACATGCAGCTGATTCTCACCTGAGTTCTGTGTCTCTTTTTTCTCTCTCTCCTTTCCCCCCTGTTTGTTTCATTACTGCATTTCTGGACTTCCCTCCCCCCTCTGTCGCTTTATTTCCAACCCTGGCTCCCGGTCACTGCAGGGTTTTGGGTTTGTAACATTTGAAACGAGTGCAGATGCTGACCGTGCACGGGAGAAACTAAATGGTACAATCGTAGAGGGACGCAAAATAGAGGTGCCTTCCTTTTCCTGTCCCTCCTCCCCCTCTGTTCCCCCTCCCTCCCTGACTCTTCCCTTTCTCTGCCTGCCACAGACGTCCTGCATACTTCCTCCCTCCCTTCCCTCTCTTCCCTTACTCTGCTCCCTCTCTCCCACCTGCCTGCTGCACCTTGAACGCTGCATGCCGAATCCTGATCCGTAAGTGTGTGTGACAAAGACAAAGACAGACGTATTCGATGTGGTGTGAGTGCGTTAGTTTGTTTTTTCTTACACAAACAGTTCATCCTTCTTTGCTTGTGATGAGTTGTGTGTTTTTGTCTGTGGATTGTGCATGTGATCACAGCTGTAATTAAAACTTCCCTGACAAAAATGAACTACTTCCAAACGCCACCAAGTGATACGTCAGTATCTATGATATCAAAGCGTTCTGATGTAACCAGCGTCTCACATGTCAGATTTCCTCCGTCTTTACTCATCAATCCTCAAACGGATGAACATGAAGGCTGTTTCAAACGCTGATATTATCATTTTTATGTAACAGACCCATTTTTGCCTTGCAAAGAAGTTTCTGAACTCCTTCACCGATACTAGGCCCACTTATAACAATACGTAGGGCTGTCAGTGTTAAGCATTAATAGCAGTATGATTAAGGTCTGAATTTAACATGATTGGCTTTTTAAACGTGCGCTGTTCTGTCCCTTATAATATTAAGGGGCGTGGCTGATTTGACTGGTAGCTCGGCTATGGCCTCACACTCGTTCCTCTTCTTCACCTTTTAAGGTTGATTGAAAGTTTGGTTGAGTCAGCATTTCCAATATGGCATCTTTGTGCTTCATAGCGCTTCTTTAGAAACCAATGGGTGATATCACTGAGACTACATTGGTGTCAACAGGCAAAGGGGGAATATGCCCGATTCCTTTCCTCAGGTTTCCGTGTTTGGTTCCTGGCGTCACTTTTGTTCTTTAGAATTAATCAGCGCTGTATGAAGTTTAGATCAATCAGAATTAAGTATTTAACACTGCCAGGTAATAAGTATGCAGCACCAAGCATTCAAAGTGTAGAAGT
Organism: Notolabrus celidotus; assembly: GCF_009762535.1. Taxonomy (NCBI): domain Eukaryota; kingdom Metazoa; phylum Chordata; class Actinopteri; order Labriformes; family Labridae; genus Notolabrus; species Notolabrus celidotus. The sequence goes on from NC_048289.1 coordinate 5,846,670, forward strand.
GTGGGCACAGAAACACGTGCAACAACCAAACTGAGGAAGCCATCTTTGTCTTGTGTGGCTTTGCACATCAAAGCTAAACCAACTTGGATCACTGAGAGACTTTTCTGTGTAAACCAGCTGTTATATTAAAAGTCAGCGTTACTTTTAAGATCTTGGAGTCTGCAGTGTTTGTGCTTTCGCTGCACTTTATTTTCTCTGATGTAGCTGAACATGTTTCAGGATCACATATTTTGACTGCATGTGGCCTCTTTGCTGACATGATCAAACAGCAGCATGGCATGGAGAGTGGATGCTTTATGGATTATCTAAATATGCCCAGTTTTTGCTTGATTCTTTTTTATGTGTCTAACTGAACTAACAGGCGCCTCTGCTTCTCTGCTGACAGGTCAACAACGCCACAGCCAGAGTAATGACCAATAAAAAGGTGGCAAACCCTTACACAAACGGTAAGACGTCTGAAATATCTCTCTCTTTTGAATCTGCAAGAATCTGCCCTGCTGCATTACATACAACAGATGGTTATTTATACATGACTAAATCTACACAGACAGATTTGTGAATGTTGTGAAATATGAAAACCCAAAGCCAGAAATGGCATCCAGGAGAAAGACTCAAATAACACAAAAATGGTTGTTCACATTTGGTTATTGAAGCAATATTTGTCAAACAGGCGCTCGGTTTGGTTTGAAATATCATGCAAATAGCAAAGTGAAATGTTTTCTCGCTCTGCGTGGAGAGGCGTGAAAAGGGCGAAAAGGGAAAGGGCGGCAGAGAAAAAGAAAAAGGAAGACTGGCGGTGGAGGGTGGGTGAAAAGGAGAAGAGTTTGGTAGATGGTCGAGAGAGTGAATGGGTAAATGAATAAAGCCAATAAAAAGAGCCGGGAGTCATTCGTAAAGAGAGGGAGAGACAGAAAGAGAGACAGAAAGAGAGAGAGAGAGAGAGAGAGAGAGAGAGAGAGAGAGAGAGAGAGAGAGGCCTTTAGGGTCTGAACGACAGAGACGCTTATAAGTAAAAGAAGGAAAGAGAGGTAAGGGATGGATGAACAAGGGAGGGAATTAAATGGCCAGACCTGGTCAGCACCTCTCCTTCACACACACACACACACACACACACACACACACACACACACACACACACTTCCATCCTGTTTGCGGGTGCAGAGAAAGAGAGAATGAGCCCTGAAGGGTTTTCCATTTGTCACTGTCATCAGGCCCCAAGCACAAACACACACACACACACACACACACACACACACACACACACACACACACACACACACACACACACACACACACACACACACACACACACACACACACATTTCCTCATCTCTCTCTCTTTCTCAGTTCTGTTCAATCTGCTTTATTGGCCTCAGCGTTGGTCGAGCAAACTGTTGCCAAACACCAAAAATACGACTGAATAAAAATAGAGAGTGATCCCGAGGAGAGCGAAACGATCAACATGTCTTATGACCGGAGTGTGTCGCTTGTAATAATGATCACAAGAAGAAGAAACAAGTCTCTGGTTCGTCCCAAGATTTTAGAAATTCACTCAGAAATCAGTAAAAAATGACTCAAACAAAATGACACAACATTCAAAGACTCAAGAGAGCACCATCATCACCTCTTTAAATATGTCCGGGTATCATGCTGTAAGCAGATTGTTTATTTATCATAAAACAATCATATAAAGATACAAACATCAATACTAAGATACTGAACATGCTACAATGCGTTAATAAGGCCAGATGTTAAATACACTGATCAAAGCCCACTGGGTCGGGACCCCCTGGGGGGTCGTGAGATGTCTTCCAGAATGATTTTTTTTTCTAAGTTATCTAAGAAAAGTACATTTTACCCACCTGTAGTACAAATATCAAAAATAGTAGCTAATCTTGAAATAAAACCTCAAAAATAGAAATGTAATGAGTTTTCTGCCTTTCTTTGTTGCCAGATGACTCCTAAGTTTAGGGTTAGTGAACAGTTAATTATCAAAAGCATCATAGCAGTAAGTTAATTCATAACGGCTCAGGAAACACAGACACGTGCTCATAGAGGTAGGCTCATTTCTGTAGATCAGTTAATGAAGTCACATTAAATCGCTTGGAGGGACAGTGGGGGTCGCAAATCTTTGGCAGCTATATTTTTGGGGCCGTGGGATGAAAAGTTTGGGAACTTGTTTGGGAGTTTGCTATAGGAAACCCAGTGGTGTCTTTCCTGGCAGTGTCCTCTGGCTTACTGTCTGATGTGCTACTGTAGTCAAGGGTGCAAAACTCTCCGCTCAGTGGAGCGACGGGGGCAACGGACGGGTCACACACACATGGAAATTTCATGCAGGAGACTGGAGCTGAAATCCCAAGTGATCATGTCCACATTGACCCAAAGTCAGCAGTCGACTTCTTTAAACCTAGATATCATAAATGTGTGAAACGTAACACTCAAACTCTAAAGATTGTTTAGCTCATTGGTTCAATTCCTCAACATATCCAAACTGTAATCATTTCACAGTTAAGCATGTGTCCCTGTTTCACATCAAAACTGAAAACGCTGCTCAGCACGATGTGTGAGAGCTCAAATTCTAATTATTCTGTTAAACAAATGTTTGTTTTAGAAGTCCAGACAGAAAGCACTTCAAGCAGTGATACTAACATGCTCCCTGTCATGTGTGTGTGTGTGTGTTTGTGTGTGTCCTCTGTGCAGGCTGGAAGCTGAATCCAGTTGTTGGAGCCGTATATGGTCCTGAGTTTTATGCAGGTAAACAATCACACTGTTATCTTTACTGTATCCTGGGACCTCTGCAGCCTTTATTTGCCTTCTCTCTTTATGCAATGTGTGAGCCATGAATGTGGGCGCCCACCTTGTGCACGGCATAAATTATGAAGCAGATGCACAGTTATTTGGGTATACATTGAGGGTGTGTGTGGTGGGGGGCTGGGTGTGTGTGTGTGGAGTCTGAAGTGGCAGCTTGGTTTCATTTGCTAGAAGTGCTGAGACTGTCCGCTCCCCTTAACTGCTCTCCTTTTTGCTCATTAGTCTGAAATCTGTTCATTCGCAGACAGCTTTACAGCACTCCTCTAAATAACCGCCCTGACACAGAGAGGCCATCCATCTCTTTTATTTCTCCCTCCCTCTTTTCCTGCTTTTCCGCCTCTGTCCCTCCATCCCACCATCCATCCCTCAATCTACCAACCAACCACGCAGCTGCCTCAGATGACCCCCTCTAAACAATGTGTCACAGATTTCCCTGCTCCACTGCCTGTGGGTCTGTCCTTTATGTGCGTGTGCGTGTGTGTGTGCGTGTGCGTGTGCGTGTGTGTGTGTGTGTGTGTGTGTGTTTTGTTGAGATATTTATGGGAATGTAAATTCCAGTGTTAATGTCATGCATATCTGAGAACCACTACATATTCTATAAACACAAACCTGTGTATATAAGCACAGTTACAGGAGCTAACCTGACGTCAGTCTGTACTTTCATATTGACTCCCAGTCCTCCTGCACTGACTCTAAATAAACAACGAGCTGTACTTGACTCTGTGCAAGCTGACCTGTTTGTAGAGGAAAAAGTGTTTTTGCATTTTCTGGTGAAACTGATCTGAAATGAAAAATATCTGCCTGCATCATTATTATTATTCCTTATTCCTTTACTGCCACTAACACAGCAGCTACTCTTCCTGGGGTCCACATAAAACAAACATAACATACAAAATATACATAAAATACAAAAACTGAAAATGCACCAAACATAAAAAGAAATACAGAAAATGCTACAGACATAAAAAAAAGAAAACTTCAGACATTGTTTCTGCAACAGACAGTCAAGGCTTACATCTTCAGTGTCATGTTTTCAGTGAGATGACACTATAGCTTTAAGACAGCTGGGTTCCAATCACTGTAGCTCAAAACAGATCTAAAATAAAACCACGAACACCAGAGGAGAGCTTTTAAAGCTTGTGTTACCTTCAGTATATTCTGAGGCACCCCGAGCATTTAAAAATGATCAACCAATTACATCACAGCAGACAAAGACACAAATGTAAGCACTAGAGATGGGTTGAAGACATCTAAACACCTTTAGATCGTAAACACTTTTATACATGCAGTGGAAGCCATGTTGGAAATGCTGAACTAAACATAACTTCTGTGGAGCTAGTGTGATGTAAAGAGGTGGGCTTTGAGCCTCCTCACCAACAGCTACAGTGTTCCCACCTGCCATCAGGTCAGCTGTGCCTCGTAATGGAAAAATCTTAATCTTAATATCTTTGAAATTGCTGGGTTATGAAAAAATTCACCCCTCGTACAGTGTGTGCCGATCGAGAAATGGGCTATCCAGACTACACTCATTTTTTGTACCAGTCTGTAAACATGTTTATTTCTGCTGTAAAGATCAGCTTTTTTGTATGGGTGTGTATGTGGCTTCCGTTACTTCTGAAGCCAGCCTCAAGCAGACACTCAGGAAACTGGAATCGCCATAGATAAGCCAAACATTTAATTTCCTCCAAAGTCTCCTCTCTATTGTATTCTTGTATGATAAACAGCAACATGTATCAGCTCTAATTTAACATAATGCGCTTGAATCACTGTGAAAAAGCAGAAAACGTGTCTTCACTGTGCAAGGTTGTGCTGTCTCCTGACCAAAATTTCAGACACCCCAGAAGTGTATCCAAACAGCTGATCGGAGCATGATCAGCTGCTGTGATTACCTGTACACTGCATGACAAGAGACACACGATCAAGCTGAGATCCAGACCATCTTTAGTATCAGTCTCACCTGACTTAAAGCCACGTTGAAGTGAGGTTCCTGCCACATAGATACACATGAAACTTGAAAAGGTGTTCCTGATTCCCTCTCTCCGTACTCCTTTGCACCTGCACTGCATGAAAAATGAAGAGTTCCCACCTGTAAGTGAAAGTGCGTGGGATTGGGATTTGTTCTGGAATAATTATGAGTGCATTTAATCTGGTTTGAGGCGGGGTAAAGCAGGATGTAAAGCGAGATGTAAGGGCGATTAATCACTCTTTATCAGACCGGCTTTCCCAGCACCCATCAGCTGAATCGGCCTCCATAAATCCTGGCCGGCTGACAGTGCACTCCATCTCCATTGGCGGGCTCGGCTACAGGTTTATTGTGCACAAATCCCATTCAAAAGAATGACAGATGACCTCGACATGCATACACACACCCATGTTCACACACTCATGAATACCCGTATGTTGCTGCACGTGGAAGAATGTAAGCATAGATGTAGTCTCTGTGGTGCAGTCTCTCAGGTGAGAGCCAAAACAACCAGACTCTCACAGTTACACTCAAACACTGCAGAGGATTTAGAGGCAAATCATTTTAATCTTTAGGACTTTTTCTGTTTACATTTTTCTAAAAGCAGTAAACAGAACAAAACAAATGTAAAAACTTTTTACTTTTTTAAATAAAATAATCAGCTGAAAGTCTGTTTCCTAACAAAGTAATCAGGTACCTCAGCTGTGTACTAAATAGAATAAATATGCGTAGTTTAATCTCTCACAGAGGTATCATGAAATGGAAACTTCATGAGAGGCAGGTCAGCTGAAAGGATGACACATTTATTGCATCATGATGGAGTTTTGTAGAATTTTAGAATAATTCATGCTTTGTTGTTGCAAACCAGACTTGACAGTTAAAATGTTTGTTTTTTTATTGGAATCTAGACCCGCTGCATCTGATACAAACTCAAGAGGATTACACTTGCTGAGTTTCATGACAGGATTTCAAGCAAACTTTCCTTGAGATGCGAAAAGCAAATTCGCTTGATCAAGCAGAAACCTACGATCTTAAAATACGAATCCCATGTAGAAGTGTTAAAAACTGCAGTTCCTCGAGTGTCCACTTGAGGCTGGCTGCAGAAACACCAGAAACCACATACACACCCATTCAAAGAAGACGATCTTTACAGCAGTTAACAAAAGAATGATTGGCTACTGGGGGAGGTTGATCACAGGTAAAGAAAGTAAGTTACACCGTATTATGTATAATTATCTGCTTAACCTGCACAACACAGGTGCCTATGCATCACCATGGGTTTTAAAGGTTAAGCAGATACTGAATGACTGTGGCCTGTCTTATCTCTGGATCACACAGCAGTGTAACAACATTAACTGGCTTAGACAAACTGTTGAACAGAGGCTTAAAGATCAGTTTTTGCAAAAGTGGCAAGGTGAACTGGATAAAATGACATCATTTGATTTATATGTACAATTTAAACAAGATGTAAAACTAGAAAATTATTTGTTATTTGAAAACCAGAAGTATAGACAGGCTATTTGTAATTTTAGAACGAATAACACCAGGATCCCTAAGGTCACGGGAAGGTATAAAGGCCTGGATAGAAAACTGAGGATTTGTCATCTCTGTAATGATGATCGTGTAGGGGACGAGTACCATATTTTGTTTGAATGCAGGAACACAAGCATTCTGAATAATAGAGAGAGGTTCATACCCAGGTATTATTTTCAACGTCCCTCTTTGTTTAAATTAATTTTGCTTTTGAAATCAGATAATCCAAAACTTATCTGTAAATTAGGAGCTTTTCTGAAGAATGTCCTTCCATTGTTTAAGTAAGATCTGTTGTACTTCAAACATGCCGTGTGCCATCATTATATTGTTTTGTTATTTGTAATTTATGTTCTGTGGCTCCATACCATGTGATCATGGTCTGAGCATCAAATTAAAATGAAATAAACATGTTTACAGCCTGGTTCAAAAAACAGTTTAGTCCGAATAGCTCATTCTTCTCTCTGCACACACTGCATGGAAGTGAATTTTTTTATAACTTGTTATTTTTGAAGATATTATACTTACAAGTTTTGCCGAAATAAGGGCATGGTGGACTTGATTGACAGGCGGGGACACTGTAGCTGTTAGCAAAGAGGCTCAAAGCCCGCTTCTTTACCTCACACTAGCTGGACAGAAGTTTGTTTGAGTCCAGCATTACCAATATGGCAACTGCCAATGATTGGCTTCAAAACAGCGCTTCAGGAACAGATGGGTGATGTCATTGATACTAAGTCCATTTTTTATACGGTCTATGGTTTTTACCCCATGTTGTGTTTCAAGGCCAATTCTGGAATGCCTGTGCATGGATTTTCAAACCCTACCCACAGATCAGTTTATTGCTCTTTCTTTTTCTTGAACTGCCAGCCAGGAAGCGCTTTACAATCTTTTTAATTCAGGAAAATGAGGATTATTTTTCTCAAGTGGATGCTATATTCGCTTCCGTAGGAATGATACCAGTTCTCAGATTAGAGCCACTTTTTATTTCATTACTTTAGTCCGTTCTATTTTCGGTTTTGCATTGACTTTATCTGAGAGTAACGGAGAGGGTTAATGTTTTTTTTATCATAGTTTGCATAATAACCACAGCCTATGTTTAGTACGTTTGCATCATAGACAGGGTAACCAGTGTGTGTGTGTGTGTGTGTGTGTGTGTGTGTGTGTGTGTGTGTGTGTGTGTGTGTGTGTGTTTGGGTGAGTAAAATAGGCTGCATGGGCATGAAGGACAATGAGGGAAATGTAATACTGATTGATTGACTGTGTCCTAGACTGAGTATATGCAAAGCAGGACAAATGCGCGTGTGTGTGTGCGTCTATGTCTGCGTGTGTGTTTGTGTTTGCATCTATTGTGAGTTGGTATATGCAGAGCTCGGCAGAGCGGCTCTCCAGAACACAACAAATAAGATTAAAATGCAAAATGCCGGCAGGAAAGTAACAAGACAAGCGGCTCGGCCTGTTTTAACATATGCTGAAAAATTTGCAAGTTGGAAGGGCGACATTAGATCAACTTTGGGCTTTGTCATATTTGCACACCATCATTGGTTCAAGGCTGTCAGAGATCATTGTCAGTGACTGAACCACCTCCTGCTGAACCAGTGTGAGGGTGAAGCATAAAAACCAAGGCTACAGTGAAGCATTGATCAATTAAAATGTGTTATCAATCAAACACAGTATATTGATCAGACCACAATTCTTTGTGGATTGAAACACCAGTCATGGACCACTGATCACTTCAGCTGAATGAATTCTTGAATTTGATGTTAGTTTTGCCGTCTCGTCTAAAAGAAAAGCTGCATTAGAACAAGCTTCTCTTTGGTTGTAGCTTTTAGTGCAGCAGGCTTCATAATGTCAGGTTTAGAGGAATCTGCTCACAGAAAATAAATGTAATTTACTCCATTTATCACTCAAACACAATGCGAGCAGCTGAAAATATTCATACACTGTTTATATCAATCAAAGTCACACTTCTAAAAACTATTTTTGAACTGCACTTTTTTCATTAAAGGACAATATATTAAATGTTTTCACAATTTTTACAGGTTTAGGTTAGAGATAAATAAAGTCTTCATGATGTAGAATAGATGCAGTAAATAGTTTCAGCTGGACTTATTTGCAGGGATACAGGGGTGTTTACGCAATGTAATCCCCCCTGAACAACACACCCAATAAACATCCAGTAAGATGGCCAGGTGACTCTTGAAAAAGAGGTTTTAAATCTCAATGAGTCTCTTACCTGGTTAAAGAAAGAAAGAAAGAAAGAAAGAAAGAAAGAAAGAAAGAAAGAAAGAAAGAAAGAAAGACAGAAAATGTGTTTGTGTTGGATGGATTAACAGCGGCTGTTGCATGGCTGTCTTTAAACCAAACAGACATGAGATGATGGTTTGTTGTTACCAAAGCTGGCTTTGTTAATGTTGACTTTGATGTTTTAGTTTTAGTTTGGGTTAGGGATCTGCGTGTTAGTCGACTAAACCATTAAACACTATTATCCACACTAGTCGGTACCAAATAACTTGTCGGTTTAACAAACTATTAATATTTGTAGCTATCGCAGCCTGCTGCAGCTACCTAGGGCTGTAGCTCTGGTAAATGGCTTGCAACATAATAATGCCCTACATCCAGGATGTAAACAAGCACAGATGACGGATAACATCTTGTAGCGCTGCACTGTTGACAGTATGTTCATCTAGAAACTAACATAAAGTTGTATGCGGGGTGTGTCTGGTTAAACGATTATATAAGCACTCAAAACAGCACAGGCATGTGGACGCTAACCTGCAAGGAGGACTGAAGGCTGGTGGAGCTAGCTCTGCTAATGTTAGTCACACTCAGCAGATCTGTGATCAGTGATGTGCATTTTTGACTGTTTTCCGATTGTTCTCTTGCCTGTAGACTTGTTGGTTAGTGAATTTGAAATCTGAATTTTACTTGGGAATAACTTTGTTTGATGATAACATAATAAGAAGAACTAGTAACGCAAGCTCACTGCACTGCTAAGGCAGCCCAGCACCTCTCATGTTGATTCTTTTTTTTGCCTGTGTGTTTTTATAGCTTTGTAAAGAACAATGAGATTGCTTTTTTTTTATTCAAGAAAACTTTTTCACTGAAGAAAAGGTCTGGATTATTTTGTTAAGTTGTCAGACAATAAGCTGAGCATCTTTAACCTGTATAAGGAAACCTTTTAAGTGGACCAGCCTCTGATCAGCGTATGTATGGATTAAGTTTCAGCCATCACAGCGTGTTTTACGGCTGCTCGCCGAAGCAATTTAGCCTAAAATATTCAAAATTACAGACTGACTTAAGCTAACACTGAAACCACTTCTCATACACAGCCCATACTGGCAGATAAATTGTGCATACGTGTGTGTATGCAGCCTCTGTATAGTAGCTCATGCACGTGTGTATCAGTGGATGTTGCTGTTTGTTTGTTTTATGAGCCTGCTGGCTGTCAGGCTGAGGTCCTGCCATGATTCATGGGTTATTACAGCAGCGCTGTAGCATGCACGAGCCATAGCTCATCATCAGATTGCATTCCTATACGTCACTGCAACAACAACAGGCACATACACATGTCCTCATGCTCCCTCATATGCATACAAACACATAAGTGCACCTCCTGACACACACACTAACACACACTCAGGAGTAAATATATGGATGTTTGATATTAAGAAAGGAAGGATAGTGGGGGCAACTCGGGGGAAATTGATCTTTGGCTCAGAATATATCACCAGTGGACAATGTGCTGGCTGTGGAGCATATTAATGCTGCTTCCTGACTAGTTAGAGCAGCAGAGGCAGACATAACAGAGGGAGAGGATCTCCATCACACTACAGAGAGAGAGAGAGAGGGAGAGAGGGATGAAGAGGAGAGAGGGAGACAGAGTGTTTCTGTCCCTGAGCACTCATAGTGGAGCGTGTTGTGTTTTGCAGACAGTAAAACACAACACGCTGAGGGCCTGTCAGGGCTCTTAAGATGCTCAGGAGGTGATACAGTATTTGGAGTTTGACTTCTTTTATGGCGTCCATCTCTTTAATGTACAGCTGACAGGTCAGCAGGGGAAAGGCCCTCTACTGTACTCATACATCTGCTATGTATTGAAACACACAAAAATGGGACTTTGTATTAGAAATACATATAATCAAATAATTAAGAACAAAACACAAAAACACAAAACCTCTCTCATACAGCTTCAGTCTGTCTGCTGGACTTTTCAGTGTATCTTAGGTCTCACATATACAGTTCAGCCTAGGTCTAACATACACAGTGCAGCTGAATTCAGAGATTATGACTGTAGCAGTAAATATAAGGTGCAAGAATCACCTTTCTGCAAGTGTAGAAGCCTTCTTGTAAGTCTGGTTTACAGTGGAGTTGGGATGCATTAGATTGTAAAGGTGGCTGGTATGTGGTTTATATCTTTGTGTAACTTAGTCGTCCACATCACATTATACGTTGTCACAATGCTCTCAGGTGCTGAAGTTAGGGATCAGCTCATGGCTCTGCTTCCACTGTTGGTTGAAAATGTCTAACATGACAGAAACTCATCCAACCTGTTGGAGCAGTTATGATCAGTCCCATGACAAAGGGCATGTGATCGAGCTGTCGGCCCAACTTCAACAATGGATGTGCGACTCAATGTGTGGGTCCAAATTGCACAATGCACACAGAGATAAGAGTCAAGCAAATACAAGAGAACAAAGTATGAACAACAGAGGGAATGTCCGCAGAGATATGACATCAATATTTAACATTTATCACTGGAGCTGTTGTAAAGTTAATTTAAATATCAGCAACCCTTCTTTTAATATGACACAAGGAAATGATCAGATATTTATCTACAGTGATGAAGAGAGTAAGGAATGAAATACTGAGAATTATTTCCTCTTGTAAATGTGGTTGATCACATAATACAAACATTAAAAGCTCTCCTCATAGTCACACATTAAATTCCTGGTTCCTCGATGCTGACTCTCCAAAGGTTAAAGCGGTGTTACCCTGATACGCAGGTATAAATTAGAAGTACTATTTGTTAATGTTTAAGTATGATGAAAAGCCTTAAAATGGTAAATGCACCATTTATTAAAATAAATTCAGAAAGCAGTCCTGGCTTGTTGAGTTAATTTACTTTCAACCAGCACAGAAAACATCTCTGAAGACTCATAATTTAGTAATCCATCACCGTGATGGATTATACACCTTCACTGAGAACAGGAACACTCAGGTTTTGCATAATTGCTACAGAATATTAATATCAGGCTTTTTTTTTATTTTTAAAAAAGTTTATGTCTCGAAAAACAGAAGACCGTGAGATTCTCTGGTCCTCCCCGCGTCCCTCATTTCTGCATGTTTGTCACTGAAATAACCAAACAACCAATTTTTCAAATGCTTCACAAAGTCTAGAAAGTTAATGCCTAAGAAGTCACTCAAAAATCAACCCAACTCAACTCATTTTTATTTATAAAGCACCTTTCATACATTCAAGCATGAAGCCCAAAGTGCTTCACAAAAGAACAGAGAGGCAGAAAACATCAGCAATAGATAACATAATACAAGGCTAAAATAAGATAGAGGAATGTGATATGAAATACTAAATGAAGATATAATCAATTAAAATAAAATCAATCAATTAAATAAAATCAAATAAATACCAGAAAAATAAAATAAAATGAATAAATGAATACTGATGCAAAAACAATGGTCATAAAAGCAATACAAGTAATAATGCAGTCCAGGGCTAAAAGGAAATTACTCCAAGTTAAAAGCCAGATCAAAAAAGTAAGTCTTAAGTTTACTTTTAAAAACACTCAGACAGCTCACAGTTTTAATATCCAGGGGCAGAGTGTTCCACAGCTTTGGTGCATAAAATCAAACAGCTCTCTAGCTGACGCTTGTGAGGGACACATGAGGAACATTTAAAAGTCAGTGACTGATACTGTGATTTGGGGGTAAATGATAAGAGTTTCAGAGTTTAGTAGGATTTATTGAGTCCTGACACAAAAAAAAAGTGGAATTTGTGTCTACATTCAGGACTACGTGTTTTATTTTCGTGAGTGTCACAAAACGGCTATGAGTACCGGTTGGTTTTTAGAAGTGGAATCCATGGACTTTAATTAAGAGCTGCAACATTCAAAGATGAATACAAATGTTCTTTTGATCAGCATATCTTTCAAATGTTTCTAAACTATTGTTCCTTCTCCCTCTCTCTCTTTCTGTCTCTTTTTCAGTGACTGGGTTTCCGTACCCGAGTACAGGAGCAGCCGTGGCCTACAGAGGGGCTCATTTGAGAGGGAGGGGCCGCGCAGTCTACAACACGTTCCGTGCCGCACCTCCTCCCCCACCTATCCCTGCCTACGGAGCGTGAGTGCACACGCTTTCTTACACACACAAACATATATACACAAACACACACACACATTTCCAACTGAAACAAACACACAGAATCAAACAAACACTGTATGACAGGTCTGCGAGACTGAAAACATGCTACTGCACAAATCTAATTCATATCCGCACTCAAACATAGAAAGTCACACACACACAAACATATACATACGCACACACACACACATATATACATACCCACACACACTCACACACGCAGTAACTGGAGAATGGCGAGTGGAAAACAAAAAGGCCGCCTTCTAATAGAGCAGAAAATTGCTCTTTGATTCCAGAGTGGCCGAATTTGTCTCTCTTTTTTCTAATGTGTCATTCTTTATTCAGCTGTGAATGGACTGCTATGACCTGCCCTGCACACTCCAGTGCACCCGCTTCAGAAAGAGCAGGAGACCCAGTGAACGTGAAGGGGGGGAGGGAGGGAGGGGTGGAGAATAAATGTCTGAGGGTTAAAAGAAAGAATGAAAAACAGAGCAATGCAGATAGACTGAGAGAGGAAAGGAAGGAGGCTGAGAGAGAATAATGCACGAATAGTAAAGTCTGACCACACTGGAATACTGAACGAGTCTTTATTGTATGGTGGCAAATAAATGAGTTTCTTTAATTAAGAAGAGCTCCTCCAGACCGTCTGCGTGAGCTGCTGCTGTCTGCCTCGTCTTTCTTTACGCCTTTAACCCAAAATAAGACCATTAACCGCCTATTATTAACATTTCTCTGCTTTATTAACATCCTCATGATCTATCAACACAGGAAAAGTTAAGAGGCATGTTCTCAGATGTAACTTGTAAATAAAATACACACATCACTGTTTATTTAGCAGGCTGTACCGCATTCAAAGCCAGACTTTATTTTACATTCAGGTACAAACTGTTTGCAGAGAGAGGAGAACAAAAAGAGGGAGAGAGATCACACACATCCTGATTTTATTTAGAATATAACCCAATCAATCCATCAATCAGACTTTATTTATAAAGCGCTTTTCATCCAATTACATTGTCACACAAAGTGCTGTACATAAAACCAACTCAAAATAGAATCAATTAAAAATATAAAGATTAAATTAAAAAAAAAAACATCCTAATCCCAACCCCACAATCCTAAGGGTAAGAACACAATATTTGCATACAAAATAAATATTAATAATAACCAAAATAATAATAATAAAAATACAAAAATAAATAAATAAAAAATAAGTTTCTGAACAAACTGAGGAAATGCTTTTGCAATATATCAATGAGCAAACAATTGGATTTTAAAACTTAAAGCCACATGATTTATGACTACAGTTTGTACAAGTCTTTTGGCCAAATCCAGGGATGCTCTGGGGGGTTGGTCTTTTTAGAAAACATTCTTATTTAGATTAAAAGCACCAAAACAGGTGTCTGCAAAGAGAGGGACTGAAACAGACATATCACTCATAACCTGATCCTGCTGAATTATTAACAAGCGTACCCACGGCCTGCATTTACTGTAGGTTTGATTTTTCAAAGATCGTCAAATAAAGAGCTTCACTGCGTTCCCTTGAAAATGTCCAGACATAAGTTCAGAATAAAAGCATTGTGTAAAAACAGATCGAGCTTTTACCCTGAAAAGCAAACAAGAAGTGTTTCCAGACTTACATTTCATGCCTGTGACATCTTCAACAGATGTTCACATACATGTTTTGAGATCGTTCTGCTTGTTGTTTTTAAAGCCTTACATGTTCAGTCTTTATCTGTGAAGTGTAAACACTCTACCAGTCTGAACACTGCATGAGGTCTTAGCAGAGCTCTGCTCATGGTTCCTAAAGCTCGACTGCTCACAAGAGGTGACCGAGCAGCTACATAGCTGTGCTTCTGAAGATGTCAGGCGGCAAACTTGGAGTCCTCTTTTACATCTTTATTTCAAACACACTTCTTTTATCCATCCTTTTCTTAACTGCTGGCTTCATCGTATTGGATCTTACGTTTTTTTTATTTAATTTTACTACTTGTCTTTTTTTTCCCTGTAACAGTCTTGTCTGAATTATTTGCATTGATTTCATTGTTGTTTGTTTGTTATTGATTTTATGAGTTTAGAACTGAGTAACCTATATTTAAAAAGTGCTTTATATGAGGCTCTGTTTCGGCTCATGATTCTTTGAATTGTGAGATGTGTGTCTCACTTCGACTGTCTGAAAGCAAGCATGTAAATGAGGCCTTAATAGCAAAATTCCACCAGATTCGTGTCCGGTCCAGTTCTGATCTGTCACGGCCTGTGAGTTGATAGGTTTCTAATTTTCAGAATAAAACACTCTGTGTTATCACCAGATCGTATTTCACTTAACTACAACAACAAACCGTCATGATGAGCGGAGACAGGCCTGGAGTCAACAGGTCAGAGGTTTTCAGAGGACCAGAAAGACAACATGGATGAGGAGAGGAGGAGGAGAATCCTTGATTCAGTGATTATAGGGGAAAACCTCGGTCACATGACTCCAGTTGTCCGCCGGTCCTGCTCCGTGCTTCGTTTTGAAAACGCAACCGGTGGGTGTTGATGGACGAGAGAGCACAGAGCCGGACCGCAGCAGATCGGAGACGGACCAGATCTGGTGGAAGTCCTGTGTCACACAGCCACAGCAGCTTTTATTCAGAGCTAAGAAAATGAAGGCTTAGTTTCATTTGGAAAAACATCCTGAATGATATATGTTAATGTAGTATGATTTTTGAATCCACTCAAATGTAAGGTCAATGGATGTTTACAGTGGTCAGTGTGTGTGTTCACAAAATGCATCAGGGATCTTAATCCCAAACTGCATCTCCTAAACTTGAAGACATTTCTCCTTCAGAGTCCGAAAAGACACAAACTTAATGTGATACTTCTTTAAACAGCAGCTTTACATTTCACCTCGGTGACATTTAAAGTGTTTAATGTTTGATATCCTGTCAACAGTGTGGTCTACCAGGATGGCTTCTATGGAGCAGAAATATATGTAAGTCAACATTTTGGTGGTCACTCTGATCAAACTGAAAGGATAATGTGGTGATGATTGTTTTAAGCATTTAAGCTTTGTTATCTCTGTTATTAATGGGACAATCCTGTATTCCTGATCTGAGCTACCTTCTTCTGTCTCTCCACAGGGAGGGTATGCAGCTTACAGATATGCCCAGCCTGCTGGTACCACTGCAGCCGCATACAGCGACAGGTATGGTGGCTTCATTAAAAAAATATGTACAAATACATCTTCAGATTCTTAGCTTGATTTTGATTTCGAGGTAGTGTGTCTTGGTTTGTACCTCAGTGTTTGCAACAGAAAATTGTCTTCTTGTACAGAAACAGAACCAATGATCTGTATGAAGTGAATTATTGAAGCTGTTTTCTTATCAGTTCTTGATTATGTTGATGTAGTTTCTAGACATGCTGCTGTTTCTACGCTGAAACCTTCAAATGCAGTCTATCATTCAGCCGTCAGGTTCATCGCTGATGATAGCTACGATGCTCACCATTGTGAAGTGTATGATAAAGTTAGTTGGTTCTCTCTTGCAGAGAGGCGTGATTAACATCGTTTTTTGTTCATTCATAATGCCCTCGTTGGTAAACTACCATCATAGGTTACTGTCTAACACTAAAGGTCCCCAGAGTCTACTCTGGGGACCTTTAGTGCCTTTCTGCCTTTTCCTTTAGTGCTCCTGATTCTTGGAACAACCTTCAACATTCTTTAAAGATCAATAGTCTTCCAAACTATGTACAATTCAGAACCATGATCACAAACCACTGTGTATCATTCTGCAGCTGTTTTAAGTGATTGACTTGTTTTAACATGTATTTTATGGGATGTACTCCATTTCATGCCAAAACTACGCAGACCTCTTACTGATTCGGGAAAATTTCTCAGTATGCACCAGACCAGTAACCCCCCCCCCCCCCCCCCCCCACACACACACACACACACACACACACACACACACACACACACACAAATCATAAGTGATGCTAAAGAAGCAGTTTCGCTTTCAGGTCGGCTGTCGTTTACTTCCACATTCTGAAACCAGAAATCCAGCTGTGCCTGACCCAGCATCCTGCAGAACAGATCCAACTGTACAGTCATACATACTACCTTCAAACGCAGTATGCAGTATGCAGTATGCAGTGCGTACAGCATACTACATTCGTAGTTAGTATGTAACAGGCAGTTTTGAAAACCTTGGTGATATCTCAGTGATGTCTCATGTGCCTGCAAAACTCCTCCCCTGCCTAATACTTCAGTCCGGAGTCTGCCTCGAGTACGTTCAAAAAATGAAACCCTTGCAGTGGATTCCATAGAGACCGTATGCCTGTGTGTTGACTTTGCGACTGACTAGCTAACAGGCTAGTTCTGTAAATTCAGCTGTCTATGTTTGTCACGATTGTCACGTGACTTTTATCATATGGAAATCATTTGTTTATCGAGCTTTAAGACTTTGTGAATCTGATTGATATTATTCATAAATGCTGACAGGTTCATCAGCTATTAGACTAAATGAGCGTCTCACCGATGACTACACGGTTTCTATCCATCAGTAAAGACACGCACTTCATTGCATTGGATACATCCATTTATTTACAGATCTACAACAAACAGTTATTCAGGATAACTACAAACCATTCCTCTGATGAGGTTTATAGAACCACGTTAGCTGGATGGGAAAAGATAGGATTATTTTACCCAGATAACTGAATGTTAGAAAGCACATTTGAAGAACAAGGACTAAAAAGAAACTCAGACACTGTAACATCCTGCCACGGGGCTGTGGGACAGTGTGTGTACACAGGAGCAGGAGACAGCAGAGGTGGAAGAGAGCAGTTTAATCCACTCCATCTTTCAGTTGTCAGTCCCCTCTGAGCTCCCTGTCATCCCCTCACCTCTGATCCCTGAACCTCTGGGGCCTTGTTCCTTACCTCACCTGCTCTCCTTCCTGTGCTGCTGGCCTCAGGCCTCTGGGAGTCTGCAGTTTGCTACCGAGACCTTCGAGTCAGAAGTGATATGTGTTTATAGAAAGGTGTGTGTGAGACTGTTGCGTTCACCTGCTACTGCTGCTGTGGAGATGTGTGTGTGTGTGTGTGTGGAGGTGCTTGGGGAGCTAATCTTAGGGAGATTGAGCATCTCAAGCCGATAAGAAACAGCCACAGCAGGAGCCTGTAGGCCTCCGATAATGTAAGATTTATCAGAGGCGAGGGGGGAGTGGTGTGCACGGGTGAATTATGAACCGAGCAGAGGAGAAGAGAGGAGCAGGTGAGGGGGCACGTTTCTCTCTACAAGACTTATTTCATTCCCCTTCTTTTTCTCCTCTCCCCGTTTCTCACTCTCACCGTTATTCGTCTCTCCCTCCACGGCTGACGTGCAGTATATCCCTCTCTCTCTCCCTGTCATCTTCTACACTGTGTCTCTCTCATTCTATTTTTTAAGCTCCCCTGATTTAAAGGGAAGCCTGGGCAGCGAGGTGCAGTTGAGAGGAGACGGGGCAGAGGCTGAGAGGGGAGGTGGAGGAGTTTTATTTATTGTGGGATAAGAGAGGCCTTACAGAGAGTGAGTGGGCTGGGGACTGAGAGACTCTGCTCTGTCTGTCTGTCTAGAGTTCAGACGCACACACACACACACACACACACACACACACACACACACACACACACACACACACACACACACACACACACACACACACACACACACACACACACACAAGCCCAGTTTAAAGGAAGCAGAAAGCAGCCAGGACTCACACCTGAAATGTCCTTTCACTGCGTCCCAGTTTATGTTTGTTATAACACAGTTTACGTCAATAACTTGGCAGATTTAATTCAACAAATCATCACTTATAATTTGAACACATGACCTTTGTTACAGTCAGGAGATGTGAGGACTGAGGCCATGATTTTCAAAACAGGTAAATAATGAGACAGGCAACAGGTGGTGAATCTGAATCTGAAATGCACAGATCCTGAGATGGATATGAAAATCCTTTATTTCCAAATATGCTTAGTATTATTATCCAAATTTCTAGGTTATGCTTATCATTGCAGCAGCACACGCTGCCTCAAGCCTCCTCCTCCTCCTCACTCCCCGATGAAGGTGGGGCTTCATTTCAGCAATATCTTTACATGCTCCGTCAAAATAAAGCAAAGAAACGTTCGTTTGAGCGATATGTGTTCATTCCCTTCATTTAAAAAAAGCTCCAGTAAAAGTCGTTTCATTTAGTCCACATTACTGAATTTGAGAGATGTGCACATTTAGCAGGATTAAACATCATTACTATCGCTAGTTTATACCAGAATCACTGGTGGGTTGAACAAATTAAAGATATGTTTATTATTGAAGGCCTGAAATGTGGGTCTTTTGTTGTGTCTGAGCTGTAGCACAGCCACCTGCCACTCACCGGAGCTTTAGCTCTGTGTGAGTGTAACTACTACCTGCCTGATACCAAGCACTGATGATGGTTAGCATCTCCTGGAACAGTGCACAGTGGGGTAGTGAGCCTTAAACGCTTCCACCCAACATTAGACAGAAGAAGAAGACTGCATTGAACAGTCAATCCTGTCGCAGGGTGAGAGGTGGGCGGGGCTTAAATACTTTTGCAGCTGAATGTAAACACAGCTGAAATGAGTGACAGGACTCTGAAGAAAAACCTAGCAGCTCAAAGCAGAGTCGTTAGTCTGACACTGTGTCGACTCTGTGTTAACTATTAACTTAATACACTTCATTAAATAAACTTTCAGGATGTAAATTGTGCTAGGGTTATTTCTTAACTTTAGACCAGTCATCTAGTCAGACTATGATACTCCATTTAAGAGTCAATAAATAACAACAGTTACCGGGCACCCTCTCGTAATTTTAATTTACATAACCATCCATTCACAATACATGATCCCTTACAGTATGAGATTCCTGTAGAGGGCATGATGTCAGAAGAAAACAGCTGCCATCTGAATATGATAATTAGTGATCAATCATTCACATTTGAAATAATGTGTTTTATTCAGCCCTTGAAACTCACCCAGCCTTCTCTCCTCCTCCCTCCATGTCTGCTTCACTGCCATCCTTTCCTAAGGTCCCCCCTCTTTAACACATACCCTAACACGTAGTAGTGTACCCCCGCAGCCGCTTATCTTTGCCCTCCAGACCTATGCTGGCTTCCCTTTACTTTTTAGAGGAGAATAAACAAACAAGACAGGAAGAGAGGAGTATAAATAAAGTGGTCTGGTGGCATCAGGGAAAGAGGAATGGAGAGGCGGAATGAGAAAAGGGAGGGGCATTCAGGGTGAGGATTAGTTCCAAGCCAATGCTGGTGAAAAGACTGGAAATAAGCCTCAGGAGGCAGACAGAGAGAGATACAGGGAGAGATGGCAGGAAGGAGGGACATACTGTAGAGAGGGAGGAGAAGAAGGAGAGAGGATAGAAGTGGGTAGGTACAAGTCTTCTTAAATGTTGACGTTTACTGTTTTAAAACCCAAATTCTTTTCTTCACTATGCTGCCGGTCTCTACTTTCCCCTCCCGGAGGATCATTCTCCTCATTTTTCTCTTTCTTCATAATTGTATTTCTACCTCCCGTCAGCCTTCTACTACTCTTACCGCTCTGCCCATTTCTTTTCTTATCTTTTATCGCAACCATTCCCCATCATCGGGAAGATAAAACACTCGTCCCCTTTTTCTCATAAATTGAAACAGGTAAAACAAATCATTGCAATCACACACTCTCACCTTTACAACGTACATTTATAGCCAGACATCGATTGCATTTTCATCCGATAGGCCTGTCCTTAGCTTGAGTGAGAGGGGGAAATGATTATAGATCTCTTCTCCGGACCCCAGTTAAAATCGACGACCCAATGCCTCATGTGTCTCATGCATACTCATTGTGGTTGGTTGACCCTCCCTATCCATTATCAAATCTATTCAATCAAAGCCAACGGGCACAAGGTTTATGTCTGCTGGTTGTAGCTGGAAAGGGAGACAATTAACAGTATTTCCCAACTGATTAAATCCCCCTTTGATTTGTACTGGTTCGAAGAGTTTTATGTTTGGAGAGTAAGTCAAAATGTCATTCTGATTGTGAATCTGCTGCGTCATGCAGAATAAATGTCCTGCAGAGCGGTCTGGACCTCTTAGGAGACCCACAGCAGGTACTAAATATACAGATGGTAATGCCCAATGAGGTGTCCATTATCAGGAGTTTATGAATGTGTTGAAGCCAAACCTGAAGACGGCTGTTTTATTGAGCAAGTAGTCATCATGTTTTCATGCATTTAGCTATCATGCCTCTGCCAGTTTACACGCCATCAATCTGTGTCCCTGTTAACGCTCCAGGGTTTGACTGCTACCTGGAAGAATTAGAGATGCACGATATTGATTTTGTTAGGCGATACAGATAACCAATACTAACCTGCTCCTGATAGCCAATACCAAGAAGAGTACTTATGTGTTTTTACATCATTCTATGTAAAGTGTAGTTAATTCAAACCTGAGGGTAAGAGAGATTTAGAGAGCAAAAAGAGAACAAATATTAAGACTCCTTTCTGACCAATCTGATCACACTTTTGTTAACACACAAAAAAACAAACACCATCTCTGACTCTTCAGCTTCATTTATGTAGTCACTGTAAACCGGAGCTCTCCTTTGCTGCAATAATGTCTTCATGTTAAAGTCTTCATGAAGCCACTGGGCTGTCACACTCTGCATCCTCGGAGGTCCATCTGTCTGTGGTCAAACTTATGTCTCTGACGTTGTTGTGGATCAGACTGTGAATGTTTGTAGAGATACTGTGCAGGTAGAGTCTGCAAAGTAGCAGCGACTTATTAATCCAATTTAAATACACCATTAGCTGCTGAAATCCTTCTAACTGGAAAAAGGTGCATCATCAAGTGCTGTACATTCAGATAATTTGTAATTTGTTAACTGCTTTAGCCTATCTCTGGTAAACTTTCTCCACTTCTCAAATGTCTTCTGAATAGGTTTTGTTTTGTTGTTTTTTGGTGCTAATGCTAGCTGCGGCTACGCTCTGCTTTGTTATTCTCAAGCGGCAACCTCCGGTCTCAAAATATGAAGCCAATGTGGAAGTGTTAAAAACTGCAATTCATCGGGCATCCGCTTGAGGCTGGCTGCAGAAACGCCAGAAACCATACACAAACCAATTCAAAGAAGCCGATCTTTACAGCAGAAATAAACATGTTTACAGCCTGGTTCAAAAAACAAGTGTAGTCTGGATAGCTAATTTCTCAATTGGCACACACTGTACAGGGGGTGAATTATTTTCTAACGTGACAGTTCAGAAGATATTAAATAAAGAAGGATGTCTGACTTGATTGACAGGCGGGAACACTGTAGCTGTTGGCATGGAGGCTCAAACCCCGCCTCTTTATGTCACACTAGCTCGACAGAAGTTATGTTGAGTTCAGCATTTCCAATATGGCTCCTGCTGATGATTGGCTTCAAAACAGCACTTTAGGAACAGATGGGTGACGTCACGGATACTACATCCATTATTTATACAGTCTATGGTATTTTTTCAATACATCTATTTTGCGATGATGACTTTTCAGGTGACTTAAAAGATTCTCAGTGATCAAATTGGAGGACTTTTTTTCCTCGTCTTAGAATACATGGGGCCCATGTTTTGCAACTTGCAACAAACCAGTGGGTGGCATCATAGCTACATGCACTTCATATTTACAGTCCGTTTTGTTTGCATAAAGCTACATGACCAACCAAAGTAAACTAGACCAAATAGAAGAAGACTGTCTCTGTCGTTATTTTGATGCTTTTCACCCCGGTGTAAGATAAGGTAACCAATATCACACTGCAGAGAACGGCCTGTGTTGAAATGACCAACTGCTTCGTCCACAAAAATCAACACCAGCTGAATGTGCTGCAAAGACGTTACCAGTGTTTCTGATTTAGGCTCTAATATCATAAAGTAATCATTTGATGAGTTATCTTGTTCAAAGATTTTTAAGGGATTTCTTCTTAGGTCATGCTGTCGTACAAATGTAGACCCTACTGCTGCAGTGTATCCACAGCTTGCGCTGAGATCCATTTGTAGGCCCACCTCACAATAGTATGGGTTTTTACTGTCCTTGTTAACATCGTCTCCACCTGCTTCCCTCTCTACAGTTATGGCAGAGTCTATGCAACAGCAGACCCATATCACCATACGATTGGTCCTGCAGCCACATACAGCGTGGGCACTATGGTAAGTGTGTCTCCTTCCTATTAGCTTTTGACTGTCTGAGTGCTGGGCCAAACTGTAGGAGGGGTATATGTGGACTGAGTCTGTTTCAGGATCTTTATTAACATAGTGTATAAAACAAGATGTTTAACATTACAGGAGACTGTTTTACACCTGAGACGGTCTACTGAACTTTTATATGAACGACTAACAGAAACACTAGAAGTAAATGAATAAGTTAAATCAAATCTATTACTGAGCCGCCTTATTAATAGTCAATCTTCAACAAAACAGCCTCTGTTTACTCCTCAACTTGTTGTTCCTGTGAGTTGTGTTTCCCTCTGAGAGACATTTTAATGTTTAATGTGAATCTTTGCCACTTCAGTAAATGAAAAAGGGACACTGCCTTATTCTCAAACTCCCCGTTCAATTTCATTGGCCTGAAGCGTCTTGCTCGAAATCCAATCGAGACTGAGAATTCCTCCATACAGGAAACAGTCTCTTCAAATTTTTCAAGGGGAGATAGTCGAATGGTTAATGTTTGTTTTTAGCTAGCTTTGCAGCTAACATCAAAGATGAAAAAAATCTTTCTCAGGAAAGAAACTGAGCACCCCAGAAGACGGGGGGAAAGAGAAAGTGCAATTTGTTTTCTTTCGTGGGTGTGGGTAGGGACTTCCTCCAAAGATTAACGACCATCTAGTTCATGCTTCGACGTGCCATGGGAGATTAAAGGAGAAGGAGCGAAAGATAGACCACAAAAGGAGGAGGAGGAGAGGGAGAATTAAAGTTATTGGTGGCAAACCGGCTGCAGCCGAGCTGCTGCGTGGTGCAGTATCTTGGACTCCAGACAGCTGAGCGCTGATGCCGAGTGCTGACGTGTTTGTGGTGATGGAAATCAAAAGCCCTACCACCATGTGTCCCCCAAACACCCCCCTCCTTCCTCCCTAGTGCAGCTGCTAGCTAAAAGCCTTCATTAATTGCGACCATTTTTTCCTCTTCATTTACTTAATTAAAACAGTGGCCTGTGTTTTCCTCCTGATTACACTTTCTTCTCTTTTTCTTCAAATTACTCCTCCCTTTTTCCACATCCTCCCACATCGAAACCAACTGCTTCAGAACATGTCCTCACTCTCAATTTTTAAAAGCAACACTTAACCTATTTATATCAGACTCTCTCGTGCCTCACATTGTGATCTCACAACAAAACAGGAAGCAGCTGTTAGATCTGTTCTAATGAGATTTGAAGGTGGACTCTGGGTTGGTACCTAAGATATTTAGATGAGCAAATCTTCCTCCTGTGGGGATGTGTTGTGTGCTTGGATAATTCCTGGTAAATGCTCATTTCTTATCTTGTGAGTTTAGGCTTAACTTCTGGGTGTGGCTACACTATCAGATATATTGGATCAGGGTTAAAGATGGTACCAGCGTGGAGAAGTCATCAATGTTGACTTTTTCTTGAGTTCAGTCAGATAGCTTACGTTTTAATGGTATATTACAGCATCAGAACATTCTGTGTGTTCAGCATCCAGACTCATCACTCCTCACAGTTTTATTTTAACATACAGAAATTCAGGGGGATGGAATAATATGTTTAACCCCTCTAGTATGAGTTTACAGGTGGATGCTAGGGAGTAACTATTCATCATATTAATTATTGTTGCATATATAGAACTTATAAAATGTGAAATGTCTCCCATAAAGCTTTATTAAACCTGCTAAGACAGTGTAAGTGGATGTAACACATCAGTTACCTTTACAACAAAGCCCTGATGCTTGAGAGGTAAATGTATTGTCACATCTTAATGTGTAGGACCGTGAGATCTGAGTGTTGCTTATGAACAAACTCCACTCACACACATATAACCACATTTTTAAAGCTCTTGTGAGGAACTTTTGGTTTGTGTTGATTTTGGCGCCCCCTGTGGTCAAAACAGTCTTTGCACTGTACATGTGAAAGTGCCATTTAAAAAAAATAAATCTCATCCTGCTTTCTTTTACAGTAAAGTCTAACAGATTTCAAAACTCCTTAAATATGTAAAGCTGTTTGGAGGGTTCGGTAAATCACTTCTTCTGACACCTACCCCCCTCACAGCAGATTCAGACATTAAAAATCACTTCCTAAAAATGATTAATCTTCTTGCTGATGGTCTTGTTTGTTTTTGTAGCTCAAGCTAAAGAGGCATCAGCATTAATTTCAGTCTCCTTCACACCAGCTGAGAACTCCTCTGAGGAGCTTTAACTAACTCGTGCACACACTCACAGTAAATCTGACACGACAAGTGGAAAACGGGAGGAACGTTTCTTTGGAGGAAAGAGGAAAGTTCATTTTAAAACTCTCACAACATACACTGAATACTGATTGGAGTTTTTTTTTCATCTTTGATGTTGCAGGCTAGCCTTTACAGAGGAGGGTGCAGTCGCTTCACTCCC
Source organism: Notolabrus celidotus (assembly GCF_009762535.1). Classification (NCBI taxonomy): domain Eukaryota; kingdom Metazoa; phylum Chordata; class Actinopteri; order Labriformes; family Labridae; genus Notolabrus; species Notolabrus celidotus. Next base: position 5,871,956 of record NC_048289.1, read on the forward strand.
TACTAGAAAAGAGGGAGACACCCCCCACTCCCCCTTTTTCTTCCTCGAACAAAAAAAAGACACAAAAACAGCAACAAATAAAAACCTTAAAATTCAACTTCACCCTCTTCATGGAAAACTAAAACAAAACGCTTCCTGATGGCAAATGTGACCTTGAAATGCAAGAATCATTCTCAAGTCTTCCCACCTTACTGAGTGTAAAGGTTCTTTATTGATGTATTGTACTTTCTTTGGAAAAGACGATTTTGTTTCTCTGTGCTGAGATGAATGTATTAGCATTGAAATGTCAGAAACAAAGCAGGCTGTAGTCAAAGGGGAAACTTTCAGCCTCTATCTCAATCTGCTGTAATGTGTAGGTCTGTCACTCAGCTCCTTCATGGTGGCCTTTTCTGCTAATTTTAAAATCCTCTCGTGTCCCTGATTTTATTTTCATGATTAGTCATCCCCCTGTTTGCATAAAGGGCACAAACATTCAGCAATTCCAGCTGCAGAACCACATGTTGGATTGGATTTATTAAGTACATAAAACAGCCGTTCAAGCCTTTGGAGGACTGACTCCACTCTAAAAGAAGCCAATAACTGGAGCTGAGTTTCAGACCGACTTAATGGGACTCAGAGCTGTTCAGCCCCGAACGAGGTGAAACTGAAACAAAATGGCTACCAGGAAGTGATGCATTATGAAACCCAGAAGGTGAGAGCAGCAAAGTGATGTATTACTGGATGTGAATGCAGGAGGAAGTGATGTCTTGCAGGGTGTGGAGAAGAGCTATGGCATCCATTGCAAATTGGGCAGCAGTGTGTTAGAGTCCATTGATCGTTGGCATAGTGCCAGAGGCAGGAGGTATCCCATTACTGCTGAATGGCTTTAAAGGAGAAAACTACATTATTTCCACACAAGACTTCACACTGTTTCACGGCCCCCCGTGCCCCGCACATACAATAATCTCCCGTTTACTATACATGCATACGGAGAGATACCACAAATATGTCTGACGACTTAGCAGACAGATGGAGGAATGTGTGCTTAGATACTGATTTAATACTTACATCTCTCAGAACCATGTTCATGCTTAAACTGCAGTAATCACATATTGGATATCATACATCATTTCAGTTTGCAGGCTTTTATAACAGCTCTGTATTTGTCTGGTTCTTTGCTGCTACATGTTCACTTCCTTCTCTCTGACATTAGTCGTCTCTGAATCAAGTGTATAATAAATGTATATTATAAAAGCATAACAAATCAAAACAAGGGTAAGAACAGGCAGAGCTGGATGGTAGCTTGCTACAATTTTAACCAGATTTAATGAATCGTCAGAAACAAACAAGGCTGTTTGATCTGCTCTCTACTAGAATGTCAAACTATCTGAGAAGAGGTTTCATTTAGGCTCCCTCCATTTAATATTGTTATTTGTTTATGTGTTTATTTATTTATTTATCATTTAAGGTCAAAAAGCCTGATAGGCTACAACATTTAACAAACCTAAACCAGTCTTAACACCCACATCCAGTCAGTATTGTAGTTTTCCAGTCCAACATAAGTGCTGATTTCAGGACTCGTGACTCAACCTGGAATGGAGCGCTGATCGCTCAGACTGGGACTTAGACTCAAGCATCTTCAGCATGTGGGACTTGGACTAATCTAGTGATAAGGACTGGGTTTTTTTATGTTTTTGTGTAAGGCCCCAATAATTTGTTCAGTGTGCAGCAAGGGCTCATGTGTGTGTTTCCCTGCATGTGTTCTCACGTGCCGTCTTGTTCTGCAACGATTTTTTCCAAGATGCTTTAAGAGGCCCCACAAATTCTTCATTTAACTTTAAATATGTTATTTAATTAATAACATTGATGCTTTTGGTCTTTTATGCCTTTGAGAGTGTGGAAAGGGGTTGCTTTCTAGAGGACCATACGCCTCTATACATGGGGAGCACGAAAAAAACGCCAGGCCAAACTGTTGCTCCTTTTTCAAAGATTTTACAGAACATGCAAGCAAGAGCAGAGCAGTATGTTCAATGTGATAAAGAACCATGAAGGAGAAGACAGACACAAACTCCAACTTTAACAGACAGAGAGGTTTCTAAGAAGTAATAGAGGTACTTTACTTAGCCTATGTTTACTGTTAGCAAGCTAATGGTAATGTTAGCATCTAAAGTGACTCAACTACAGGGTCTGAGATATTTAGAGGGTTCAAATTCAGATTAATAAGTAATATGCTGCAGGTATTTGGGGGTTATTAGACACCTGCCTAACCACCTCAGCACTAAAATCACAAGAGATCAAAGGAAGAGGGGAGATCCAAAATAAAGAAGGCTAATACAAAGAGATTCCAAAACCTAAACAAAGTTTTCCAATGATGAGAGAAACTAAACCACTGCTGCAAAGCAACTGACTGGAAACCAAGGTACGAGGGAGACCAAAGAGAACCCTTTAACAAACTCATGTTGCCTCAGAAGAAGAACCAAAAGACAAGTCCAGGTTCACTCAGATAGTTATGGTTCACACAGTGAGTCCAGGTCCACACAGTCAGTCCAGGTCCACACAGTCAATCCAGCTTCACTCAGTTAGTCATGGTTCACACAGTCAGTCCAGGTCCACACAGTCAGTCTAGGTCCACACAGTCAGTCTAGGTTCACACAGTCAGTACAGGATCACACAGTCAACAGTTTGGAGACAAACAGCGGTCCTATTTATTATAAATAATAATATCCATGATGAGGACTCAGCTAAGACTTGCACAGAGGTAATGGGGACTTGATTCAGACTCAACTGAATTCTTCTTTTGAGACTTGGACTCAACTCAGATTCTTTGGAGAGTGAGACTGGACCACTAAGGACTGGAGCATCAAATGGGACTCAAGGTTTGGAGACTCTTACTGTATAGAGTACCAGTCAACCTTATTATAGGCTGAAGGGTGAAGCAACAAGTGAATATTTGAGCATTGGAAGGACAATTCAGGCTTCATTTTCAGAGAAATATTCAATTATCTGATCTATAAATAAAAGAGTCAAACTCTCTAACTGAGAGATTACATTCAGAAATAAAGAATGATGCAGATTTTATCACGTGTTAATACATTTTTATTCTTCACTGTTTTTAATAGAGCTGTGAGACAGATCCACTACAGGTTTCTGATGAATTGAAACAGGTTTAGATGAAGGTATAAAACTGAAGTTTAAACTTGGTATAGATTCATCTCTGTCTGCAGGCATCCGTCGTCCTTCTTCGGAAACATGTTGCAGAGAGACGACAATTTGTGATGTTGCCCTTCAGCAACAAAACGACCAAACAGCATCTTATTGGATGTCAAGTAAAAAAGGGAAATATAGGGTGCTCAATGCAAACACAAGATCTCTCGCTCGCTTTAGTTTGATTAGTTCTCAGTGGCATGAGTTGTCACCCGGGGCTCTAATTCAAGACCAATAAAAAAGACAGATGTACAGAAAGAAGCAGTGAAGCCGGAGCCAGGATAGATGTTCAGTCATTGTAGTTAAAACTCTTTTGTATCAGCTGCAGCCTGAAATAGTTTCTCAGTCTGTTTTCCTCTCATTCTCCAGCGGGAGATTGACTCTCAAGGTGACTCCCACCCCCAGGTGTAGTGTGTTTTAAGAGGTTGTCAGGCTGGAGTGCAGAGGCAGCTTGATAAGTCCTGGAGGGTCATTCAGAGAACAGAAAGGCTGCTCAACCTAATAACCTCCACCCTCCATCAAAACCCCAGATAACCATTATTTAGGTGAGGGTTTTTCCACCTTGGCTCGGCACCAGAAGGCTGATTCAAAGGCTGGGTGCCAGGAGGCTAACCCTCTGCTAATGATTTATGTTTAATGATAAGATTAACACATGATTAGAATTGAAAATAAGACGACCCGCCAGAAAGTTTGAGAGGAGGGAAGGCGGGATTTGAAAAAGTGACTCAGATGTTTGACACACAGCAAAGCTTTACTCTGACAAACTGTAATCTAATGAAAGTTTATCAATGTTTATTCAAGTCTTTCTGTGAGAAGAGTAAGCTTGATTAGGCTCACTCGTCAATTTGTAGAACACATGATGTGTCGCATTGGGAAATCAAATGATGTAAAACAAGATCTGCATACATGGCTGTTTGAAAACCAGATCATCCTCCACACGAAGGATCTTTGTTTTCTAGTTTGTTGCTTAGAGTTAAAAAAATTGAATCGGATTGTCTCTGGTTAGCAGATTTATGGAGCAGTGCAAATAAAGTCAGGCTCCAATATAGACAAATTAATCTCCATTTACAAAATATTTCATACGACACCAACAGAACAGGGATACTCTAAAGTTCAGAGGCCTTAAATTTGTCTATTTGACGGTCCCTGTCTGGTTTTTATGGAGTCACAGGTTGTTTTCCATACCGCCTACTACACTAGCAGTACGTACTGATTTGGCCAAAATTCAGTATGTAGTGTGAACAAGAGCAAAATCTGCAGTATGCCAAAACTACCAGGATGTCGCACTGATTTGGGAGAATGTCTCAGTATGCATCGGACCAGTCTCCCTCACGTACTGTTTCCCACAATGCACAGCTCTAACGTTCTCCTCTTCTTTTTTCCGTATATGACAGGGCACTCAGTTTTTAGGGGCTGTGAATATTATTAAATTCCATTTAAACCACTTCTTAACTTTTTAAATCATAAGTGATGCTACAGAAGCAGCTTCGCTATCAGGTCGGCCGTTGTTTACTTCCACTTTCCGAAACCGGAAATCTAGTGGCGCCTGACCCAGCATCCTGCAGAACAGATCCAACAGAACAGACATACTACATACTACCTTCAAATGCAGTATGCAGTACGTATAGCATACTACATTTCTAGGTAGTATGTAGCAGGCCGTTTCGAAAACAGCCAAAGTGACCATATTTGGACAAGAGGGTGAAGGGGGAGGAGTCAGTGAAAGCTGAGTCAGCAGCTAAAAATAGCACTAGCATCATATCTAGTGTCTCTCGTGGTGTATAGTAGCCTAAATGTTTTATTGACTGAGAAGACAGCTTTAAAAAGAGTCGCCCCCTGCTGGCCATCAGGAAGAATCAACACCACATGTTTCAGTGGCTTTGAGACCAGTGAGCCTAGAGGCGGCTAACTTTGTCATCAATGTGATCGCTGGCAAAAAATCATCCTGTTTGATGACATTGTTAAAAGAAACAATCAACAGCTAACAGGTAAAACATGAGACACTTAAAAAGAACAAATACTTGAATGTTTGTTTTGAAAACCAAGGATTAATCCAGTCAAACACAGGATCTGTTACAGCTTTGAGACTGAACAAACTCTGAGGGTTTTTTAATGAAACACACACGCTGTATTGTTTAGGAGATTTATGCCAAAACCAGCACAGGCAACACTTCCTAATATACCCCAGCATTCAGTCATCCCCCGATCCCACTCCCCTCTCTCCCAGCCACACACACACACAGACATGCACAAACTCTCCCACCAGTAAATAGCATCTGTGCCTGCTGTGTCTGATGGGATCATAAAGAGGGGAGTCAGTAGCGCAGGAAGAAAGGGGAGTAGGAAGAGAAGCAGCAACCGAGGCAATTTACCCCACAGATTAGAGATAAGAGAGCTCAGTCAATAAGCACTGATCTCATTTGAAGATATACCAGGTTGACTAGACTCACACACACAAACACACACACATGCACACACACACAGACACGCATTGCCACTAGTTGGTCTATTGCTGTCACTGTTGTGTCTGTCTGCAGACGGTCTTTTCTCTGGCTCTCGTGCTGTTTCCAACGAGGATAAGGCCATTGTTACAGTAAATATGGATTGCACAAAGCTCCCTCTCTCTGTCTAAACACACATCGTCTTTATTTTTCTTTACTCAGACAAAATGTGGCCTTAATCTAACATGTCTGCAGGCTCTAAAGACAAGCCCCCTGCACTCAGTACGACTTTACACTCCAGCTTTCCTCTGCAGTGTTCAGTCAGGCTAGAGTCCTGACAAATGAAGGATTACATAAAAACGCTCCGGCTACCTGTTTACAGACATGACTGAGCTTCATTTGAAGATGCAACTACAGTCTTTTGTTACCTCCAAGATTAATATTATCACAAGGAACTAAGGAGCACTAAAGATGGAGAGTCTATCTAAAGCCTTTTCCAAACATGCACTCCTGAACATTTCTCAACAGTTTCAGGACAGCCATCAGATCTGTGTTCAGTCCGTCAGCACTCCTCCATGGCAGAAGAGCAGATAGGTTTCCTTCTAGTCCGTGTGTGCCTTCACTGGCTCTGCTCTGTTGAGTTTCTGCTCGGTCTCAGCTCCGGCAATCCAGAGCCTTCTGCAGCAGATATGCAAGACTTCTGTCATTGCTGAATGCTGGAACATGGAGCGTTGCATCCATTGATTGCCACTGATTCAGTAATGCTCTCTGTAAACGAAGGTGGTGAGTTTTGACCAAGTGGCAACCTCTAGCTGCAAGAATTGAAGCCAATGCCGAAGTGTTAAAAACTGCAGTTCATCAAGTGTCCGGTATCGGAAACCACATACACACCAATAAAAAAGAAGATCTTTGCAGCAGAAATAAACATGTTTACAGCCTGGTACAAAAACGTGTGTAGTCTGGATAGCTCATTTCTCGATCGGCGCAGCAATTGAAGTGAACGCGGCAATTTTCGAAGATATTAAGATTATGAGTTTTCCATTATGAGAGGCACAGATGACTTGATTGGCAGGTGGGAACACAGTAGCTGTTGGCAAGGAGGCTCAAAGCCCACCTCTTTACGTCACACTAGCTCAACAGCAGTTATGTTGAGTTCAGAGACAATTGGCCTCAAAACAGCGCTTCAGAAACAGATGGGTGACATCACAGATACTACATCCATTACTTATTTTTTTATACAGTCTATGGTGTTGAGTTCCAGGAGGCAGGACATGATGTAAAAACTATCCTGCAGTAACTGTATAATGTAAGGCCATGATGCAGAAGCAGTGTGAAGCAACAATAACAGTTTATGCCTTTATATCAAAGCTATGTGGAAGCAGGCGTATTCCCAGTATCGATGAAGGAGAAGAAACACATGATGAGTTTTACTCCCTGCACAGTGTGTACAAACAGAGAAACAGGCGATACAGACCAACCAGGCTTTAGATTTGTGTAATCCTGCTTACTTCTTATCATTTGGCCATTTTAACATTCGTTAAAGCCTCAAGTGGACACTCGAGGAACTGCAGTTTTTTACACTTCCACATTGGCTTCATTTCTCATCTTCAGAGGTTGCTGCTTGCTCTCCAAACTCTTTATCACCTGACTTCAACGGTGCATCAAAACAATAACCTACAAAACCAGATGCTAGAGAGGAACCAGATCATAGATTATAATTTCATTTATTTTTGCACCATGTTTTATCTTTTCATACAAATGATGGAAATACGAGGGATGATAAGACCCCAGTAATTAATTTTACCCCTCCTCCAAGCAGGTTGATGCTGCCTTTCTGATCAGTTAACAGATTATTTGTTGGGGCATTGTTGAGACGAACAGGCAGAGGAGAGAGTTGGGTATAACATGCAGCAAAGGGCTGTGGGTCAAAGTCAAGACCTGAGGGGTGCGGGCTTTAACCACTGAGATAAAACCAGCACCCAAGAACATACACATTACAAAGCTTGTCTTTTAAAGTCTAATATAATCTCTGTGACATCATTTATTACAAAAAATAAATAGTTTTGTTGGCGACATGTTTGTGATGAAGCCAGATTCATGGCCTCTATCTCATTTTATAACAGCAGCTTGTAAATAGAAACACATGCTTCTTACATAAAGTCTACAGAGAAGAATGTACTTCAGTGGTGATGGGATATCAACTGCTTTCATTACTTTTACTGTAAATAGAAGAAACTGTCACTCTGTCTGATTCTATCCATCCATGCTCTTCCATGCACTTTACAGTTTTTAAATACCTGTTTGTCCTAAGATTGTGAAGGTTCTTTATGTGTATTTGTGTATTATAGAAACAAGTGTAATAGTGTAGTATTTATTAGTCTTTTACTTAGAGTGATATTAAGAAAAAGATCTATATAAGATTCTAAAAAAAATCAAATGTTCTTCCTTTTCTATGGTTCAGTGTCAGTGGTTTGGGGTTAGAAACATTTTATATGAAGAGAAAGACTCTGAACTGTTTTAGTTTGATCTCTGTGTGTGTGTCTGTGGTCACATTACTGTGTGAGCTGTGTTTTGTTAAGCCATAGGTCTACTTCTGTCTCTTAAATAACCTCTCCCCACTCTCCGGCAGGACGCTTTGTTTTTTATCTGCCGCCCTTCTGTTCGTTTGAGCTCGTTTCAGTTTGGGGAATTGAGAGCACAAGTTTAAAGGACTGTTAGTCTCCTTCCTGTTTTTATGACATCACTAAAACACAAAGAGCGAGCAGAGGGACGAAGCAGCCAGACAAACAAATGTGAAACAAACAAAGTCCTGTGTGGTTCAGTGAAGTCCAGCAATTTCCTCTTCTGCTACATCAGTAAAATGATGATCAACCTGCCTCCTTATTTTAGCCAGACGTGAATCGTTATGAAGGAGCTCTGCTTTGAAGGCAGCGTCTGTTTCCCAAACGGCCCCCTTTTCTCCTACCCTAAACACTTCCTCTTCGTTTGCACGAGGGTCCAACACAATGGCCCAGTCTCAATGTCCACACTCACACACTCCCTTTGAAGCAAGTTCCCGCTAAGTCCGTGAAGGTTTAGGGCTGTCCCACTGTCCAATCTTCAAGTGCATGAACGATCTCTCTCAGACTTTTTGAACCCTTTATGCCCCCCTTCTGTAAGTGGGCATTTCTGCAGACTTAGCGCAAGATAATTACCCACAGTTCATAGCATTGTGACGTGAAACACAGGATTCCCAGGGGAAGCCTGCAAGCATGGAAGGGTAAAGGAACGCCACAATATTACATTTTTAAAAAAGAGAGGCTGTAAACAAGAAGCATGAAAGGTACAACCAATGTTGGCCTTACAAAACAGTTGGCCTGTTAGTATAAATGTAGAAAAAAAGCTGTTGTCAGTTATATTTATAGTGATATATTTATATATTTAAAATTGTGTGATTAAGCAGTCTGGACGTTAAGAGCCTGGATCACATGACAGTCAGTCAGTCATCCCTTAACCGCCTTAAATTTGAGGAAAGTAAAAATTGTGCAATAAAAAATCTTAATGCCACTAAGGTGAGCTACATGACGTCACGCAGGTTACATGAAGAGTCGCAAAGTGCTGTCCGTTTCCTAGTTCTACAGTTTTGAGCCCAGTCAAGAAGGGCTCAGGGTTTAAGGTTCAGGGTTCAGGGTTCAGATCCCCCCCCCCCCCCCCCCCCCCCAATAGAGTCTCCACAGTTTTTTACTGACCGGTTGTAACCCGGTTTATTGTTCACCATGGTTGATGCTTCTTAAATGAACCTTCTGTGTTTTAACCACACAAACATGAACTTCTTTTGTCAGAGTGCGGTATTTAGGAGAGTGAAAGTGAAGAGGGGCCTGTTCAATCCCAAGTTTATTTCTGTTCTCTGTTCATGAAGTTATTTTTAAGCTGGCAATGCACAGGCTGCTATCTGAATCCAAACAGTAGACTCTGAAGTTTTCTGTCCTTCCTCTTTATTCTAAACACAGACCAGGGAACTGAACCAACAGGCACTGAGCTTGTTTAAAGACATTTGGATCTCTGTTTGTTTCATACTTGTATGCAAAACTTGTAAATAGTTCACCACTCGTCCTCTGTTTTTTGACCCCTTCATCTTTGCTTTTTAGTTTTGCATATTTATTTACGCAGAGGTGTAAAAGCTGCAGTTAGAGCTGAACTCATAAATGTGTCAGCCTAAAGGACGAAGATAAAGAGCTTTGGTGGGTTTTTTCTTTCTTGATATGCAACGATTTGAAAAACTAGAAAACAGCACTTAATGGGTTGACGTTATAAAAAAAAGGAATCTCATTAAACCTCCTGTGAAGTGTTTAAAAAAATGAACCAATTGGACCTTCGATTCATGAACCAAACAATGAGAGTTGTGGCCCGTTGCACCCGTACCAACGACCAGTTTGAGGAGTTGGGTGTAAGGAGATGCTGTTTGCAGTACGCTAAAAAAAAAGAAGCTTTTTCACTTTTTAATCTTTAACATCAGTGAAGATGTTTTGGGTACCACTTTGTCCACAGGGAGGCGCCAAAATCAACACAAACACAGTTCATCACAGGAGCTTTAAATGAGTTTCATTAGGAACAAGATTTATAAGACAAAAGAATTTCTGGCTTTTACACGTTTTGAGAACTTTTGTTTCAGTCTCCAGAAGTTTCTTATTTTGAAGTCATCCAGTCCTCTGCCTTTCATATATACTCTCATACATGTATGCTCTGTGTTGGTCTCGGGGTCCGCCTGTGTTGTAAATGACTGTGGCTCCAGTAGAAAGCCACACAGACTTTCCTCTGTGGGATTGTGGGTGACAAAGCCAGAGTCAAAAGACTTATGAACAGAGCGGGCCTCGACTATCAAAGGAGCCACAAGGGAGCCAATTTAAAGGCCACATATTTTTCATAAAGCCATAGTAGGACTCATCACAGCACTGTTCCAGAGTTGAGGTGCAGATATGAGGAGAAGCGCACAAGCAATCTCCAGAGTGCTTTTCATGCCTGTGCACTACAGACTCTCACACTCTCTCTCTTTTCCCCTCTCGACAGCTTTTAAAATCTGTGCTCTCGTTTTGTTTTGAAGTTGTGGGTTTACATGTCAAGGGATTTTTAGAAATAAATGTTTTATATGAAAAAATAACCGAACAAATGCTGTGTAGTTCAAGTTAAAACATGTGCTGTGTGTGATTCTTCTTTTCCTTTCTATATTCTGGTATTGTATACTTCTTTGATAAGCTGTTTTTCTCTGATTTGCTGGATCTTTGAAACTCTCTGTGTTCAGTTTTGCTCTGTAATTCTCTTTTTCCTTTCCTCTGATATTCTGACATGTTATTATCTGCTTGACTTTGGCAGCATATTTGTGCAATGCAAAGACAAATTCTTCTGTTAGCTCAGTATCAGTGAATGCACCACTGATTTCTTTGTTTTGTTGTCTCTACATGAGAAAAATATATATCATATCTAACTGTTAATCCTCAAGTTTGTATATACTAACATATAATTATACATGATAATTTTAAACACCTGCCAGGTTGGTGCTTGTGTGTTTTTTCTCGTACCCTATCACTAAATGAGGCACCTGCTCATGACTCATGATCCACATCTTTCACCTCCAAAGCTCTTTCTCCTCCACGTTCTTGCTTTGCGGAGTCAGACTGACTGAGGCGGTTTGAAATGTCATCCCCGATTCAACTCATGCACTGACAGGTGTACCGAGTCAGGGAGAGCCTGCTGGGATCTTTGTAGAGTTGAGGATGAAAAGTTAGAATGAAGGTTGGTCTCAGATTGAGTTGGCTTTTGTTTGACGATGATCTGCCCTGTGGGCTGGAGGTTTCTGGTGTAGCTCGGAGATACCTGGATGACAGATAACAGATATCCTGGCCAAGGCGTCCTCTTCCATCCAGTATTTTGTTGTTGCCAGACTAAAGGCTGGTTTATACTTCTGTGTCGCGCCTATGCAGCAGGGGCTGACGCGTACATGAGCACCACATACTTGTGCGTCGATGTGTCTGTGTCGTGCAGCAATTCTCCGCCGAAACGCTTGAGGGCAGTGTGGTCTCTCTGATAGCCGGTCACCTGTTTCCAGCCCTGCTACGATCTCTGTTTACTTTTCCACAGAGATTCAGAGCGTGTTATGTTAATCTACAGCTGATACATGTTGCTGTTTATCATACAGACATGATTACATGAAGAATAGAGAGGAGGAGATGAAATACACGGCCAATGGGCAGAGATCCCGGGAGTGCTGTAAATGTGGGAAATACAATATCGCCAAGCCGACCAATCACAGGGCTTGCAGGCCATACAAATGATGCAACAAGTAGTTACATTTGGAGGAGGTGCACGTCAACTTCAAGTGTAGGACTCTGTAGGCCTCTGTGTAGGTATGGGAACTACATGGACCTCCGGCGTAGGCTACGCCGTCGATTCGACGTAGAAGTATAAATCAGCCTTAAGTCTACAAACAGATGTTAGTGTTGGAGTCAAGCCACCAAACCTTGAGAGTGAGTCGAGTGTCAAATCCCCAGCATCCAAGTCTAAGTCACCAAAGAACAATTCGAGTCACTTACCTGAGTCCTAGTCTGAGTCGAGTCCCTACTACCCAAGTCTGAGTCCAAACTGAGTCCCTATTACGAGAGAATTTATGAGGATCAATGTCAGTGTAAATGCACTCAGCGCCTCTGTTAATGCAGAGACTCACTCATCAGGATCTCTGCAGGTGTCTGATAAACTCAATCAGAATGTTATCTTGGACCCAGTGGTTCAGTCACTTAAGAAGTCTAACCGTAGCATTACACTTTTCCATGAGCATCCAGGACAGACGTCCGTTAAAGTTCGAGCATGTCTCTGCTGTCTCCTCAGGGTTCAGTGGATCACATTGCTCTTACATGTAGTTGCTGTAAAATGTTTGACAGCAAAGCAAACTATTTGTGGTGCTTCTTTGGGTTCTTGTGATGCTGCTAAGACATTAACGCGTGTCAGACCGTGTTCCAAACTAAAGAATAATGAGACCCTGATACAGGAAAAACTAAAACAAACTGTCTTTGCCTTAACATACATTTGAGTCCTTCTCTCTTCTGAGTCCACAATCCAGTCAGTACTTAAGTCTAAGTCATCAGTGCTCAAATTCAAGTCGAGTCCTGAAAACCAGAACTCCAGTCACACTTTGACTCTGAGTCCTGGACTCTTCTTCAGACGTCAGACAAAGGACGAGATTTTACATTTACAGATGTTTCTATCCGAGTCCAATGTCCAACTTCTTATCTGGCTTTATTTCTATTCTAGTTGTTTTCCAGATGTTGTCCCCAAACTTCATTCTTAGTCTCTTGCTGGCTACACCAGAAAGCCTGCACACTCCCACAGACTACATCGTAGTCGAACAAACGCCTGAGCGCTGAGGCTCAACTCTAAACTTGAGATGTGAAAATCAAAGTGGAAGTTTAGGGTTGACTTCTAAGACCAGTTTTCTGTTCATGAAGATTAATACAAATGCAAAACACCAACAAACAATAGCTGGGGGATTCTGCGATTGCATTCAAACCAATGCACAGGGGACCTTTTGCTCCTCAATGGTTCTGATCATCACTTACTCAGGCTACCAACAAAACTAGAACGCTTCCAACAAGATTAACTTTGCTCCCCGCCTCCAGGTTCTGCATTGTCTGTAGATAAATGTTTAGACAGATTAAGTCAAGTTAGCTAGAGATAGGGTTGAAAGCTGAAGTAGGGTTGCAGGGTGGCAAAACCTTCTCAAGCCATCAACATCTGCGTGAGGTGTTTGCCCAAAGTGTTTAACAGACTTGTCAGTTCAGCCCGGCTCTCAGCTAGACTCTCCCCGGCCTCCTGCTAAGCCCTAGCCCTCTCCACGCTCTAAACTTATTTTCCCCCGTTCACCCTTCCTTCTTCCTTTCCCCTCTGAGGCTAAACTCTCACAAAGGGCCTGATATGAAAATGTATCTAGGAGGGAGTCGAGTAGAGACAAGAGGATGCCGTTATTGGCTGTGATTGGGGACTCAGTGGTGTAGCAGGTTCTGTCTCTCTCCCTTTGCCTTCCTTCAGAAGGGCGGGACAGAGCAACTACAAAGCTATGCTGAAATTAAAGTCGGCTTCTTCTGTTCTCGCTTCTGAAGATCCAACCTCCCCCGACACACACACACGCGTGCACTCACACACACTCATACACACACAGCACCTCTGCTCATCTCCCAGAATTAAAGGCATTCTGCAAAGATGAGAGCCTCCCAGGAAACAGCCGGCCTCACGCACTCCTTCACTTCTCTTTGCTCTTCCATCTGATGTGCTGCTTGTTCCCTCTTTGTGAGAAAGTCAGGATTGTCCTGTACTGAAAGACAAGTTGCCTGGGCCACTCTGTGCTTTGCCTCTTGGATGGTTAATGAAAAACACTCGCACTGAGGGTTTGACTATAATGGGCTTTTCAAGGCTGATACAAAGCTGGTGAAGTGGACAGGCAGCTAGTCACATCCAGGCTTTGTTAAGGGGGAATTAGGAAATAAAGTCTCATTTCTGTATTTCTGTAGTGTTTCCCCAATTCCTGTAATCACTAATCAGTGGACATGTCTTGGTGAGAGCGTTGCAGATCCCTAAAGTAAAGTGCATCCCTTTATCAGTGTTCCATATTAAGAACTCCCAAAGATATCCAGTAAAATGTTGAGCAGCTGTGGAATTAATGCATTCTCTTATCACATCAACATGAACACATGAACTTTGCCAATTCAACTAATTTTCAGGATAAAATTCTAAATTGAGACCACTGAGAAGGAAGCTAAGGCTTTTTACTTTCTAGCACTTGTTCCTGGCAGACCATTTAACCTAACAACCCTCCAGATCAGCAACAAATCTGGCTCATCCTTGGCTGGTTTACTTAGTTGTTGGCTGGGATCATTGGTTTCTTAATTAAGAGACCAATGACCCACCCAGGTCAGTAGTTAATCCAGTGAGTTTCTGTCTTTGGAGTGTTCATTACCAGTTAATCTGACCAAGCCAACAGCCAGGTCAGTAAGCTTCTAGCCTCGTTCAAATAGTAAGCTGAATAGAAACCAATGTATAGCTTCAGCGAGTGGTTAATACAGGAGATTCACTTCCTAGGTGTGCTGGTAACTATCCCAGTCTGGAACAGATGTAGTGGTTGGATTAAAAAACAAGACCCAGCCCAAGCACAAAATTTGCCTGTTGCTAGCCAAATGGTATTTTGTACTTGAGGTATAAGTTACCAGTAGCCAACAAAGTGGCTGAGTAGCTCTGTTCAGCTAGTAATCCAACTTTGAAGGCTAATGTGTAGGAAAAGCTAGTAGCCACGCCGGAGAGTTTCTTGCCTCAAAGTGATGGTTACCAGATTACAAATGTATGACTAGAGCAAGTAGTAAATTCATAACTACAAAACCCCAGGCCCCTGCATGCTAGCAGTCTCATAAAGTAAAAACTAGCCAAGCCGGTAGTAGAAGCTTATATCTAGAGGTGCAGTATGGCTAACGGTCTAAGGCTATAGCCCCGTCTCAGAGGTCGCAGATTTCAATTCCAGCCTTGACCATTTACTGCATGTCCTCACCCCATTCTCTACTCCCCACATTTCCTGTCTCTCTTCAGCTGTCTTATACATTAAAGGTGAAAATGCCCCAAAAATATAACTTTAAAAAAAAAAGAAGCTTATATCTCGCCAGGCTAGTAACCGTCCAGAGGAGTTGCCAATCATTGGATGCTTGTTTCCAGAAGTTAAGAAGAAAACTAGCCAGGCTGGTAACCAATCCAGTTGGTTGCCATCCTCAGCTCACAAGTGACCAGTATCCAAAGAAAATGCAAACAACGAATCTAGTTTTTTTTTTTTTCTAGTGGTTTTAGCATCCTTGACACTGGCCTTGGAGGTTCATGGCTTTCCAAGTCAGCAGCAAATCCAGTCTGTTGATAAACGTAAATCTATCCCCCCTCAGAGGCCAATGTCCAGCATAATTTGTCGTATGGGTTACCATCTTTGGCATGCTAGCGACCAGCTCCAGAAGCTATTCCTCAGCCAAGTCTTTAGCAAACTCTAGTTACTCTTCATCTTGACTGTTATCCGATGCCACACTGCACTAGATCCTGCTCTTAGCAGCAGATTAATCATCTTACAGTGAGCATCAAACAAACCTGCTGAGAGTTCATGGTGGTGTAACTTTGTTGTGTGTACACAGCTGTTATCATAGATTTTAATGAAGTGTATTCTTCCAAAATAAATGTGTTCTTGTTAATATTTTTAAGTAAACAGAAAATGTGATTGTTAAAGATAGTGAGTCTGTTTTAATGTGATTATATGAGTGTTAAATTAACCACACCTTAGTTTTTATCTGTTACTTTGTGCAATAAAAAGTTAGTTAACAGTACTTTTGTTCTACAAATTCACCTTCCACGATGTAGATGAATGTCTTCTTTACACTGACCTGCTTGTTCTCTCTTTTTTTAGTAAATAAAAGAAAGACTAGAGGGATGAGTACAGATGGACATCAACATAAAAAAAGAGAAGAACAACGTGGACACAGAAGGACGCTTAAAAAAAACATCAACTCAAACAAAGACAGCAGATTTGTAAAGGAGCCCGGCCTTCTATCAGGAATGAAAGAGGATCTGACAAATGGACGATGGATGTTTGTGGACCTGCTCTGAACCGGGGCCTGGACCGTTGAGCCTGTAGTCCAGGGGGAGGGGAGTCTGCTGGCTCTAACCCCTGAAAAACAAGCCTTGCTAAGCGTAAGAGACCAATTAGAGAGGTCACCATAAAACATTTTATTTTTGTAAACTTTTTTAAGTTTATGATTTCCAAAAAGAGCAAACACTAATGTACGTATATACATATGATATATTATATGTGTGTAATATAGTAAGTATGTATACAAAAAAAAGAAACGCGGGGAGAAAAGTCGTTTGCAATTTGAAGAAGGAGGTGAGGTGAGGAGATGCCAGCTTCCCCTTGTCCTCTGATTGGCCCTCGACTCTCTGCTGGATGAGGCAGAGCTGATGAGGAGGGTGTAGACTTGGTGTGTATGTGTGAGTGTGTGTGAGTGTGTGTGTAGAGGGGTTAAGGGGTAGCTGGTCCAGCAGACATGTCGCTATGTGATTCTTATGGAAACAAGGAGTACTCTTTAGTCAGAAGCTTTTTTAGCCCGTCTTCCACTAACAAACTGCAGTAGTGTAGTCGTGACTACCTGTTAGTTTTGTCTGCATTTTTAGAATCCAAAAATAAAGCATATAGGTAAATAAATAAATATCCCTACCAGATAAGAAAAGGCCAAGCTGAAGCAGTAAGTCATGTCTGCTGGAGGCCTGGCGGCCCCTGACATCACGACCAAACATGTCATTGTAGTGTTGTGGTTTGAGGTGGCTGTGCTGTGTAGTAAACTGCTTTTGTACATCGTGTTGGGTGGGTGCGGGTGGGTGGGTGGAACCGGCAGTCTGAGTGGGTTGTACAAATTAGAAACATGGGAGCTGTCCGCTTCGGAGCGTCAAAGGAAACTCCTTCCATCCATCTTCCTCGACTTCCACCACCGTGAAGGGAGAGATGGTGGGACACGAGGGAGCAAAAGAGCCCCATGTGAAGTCTTAAAAAAGTGTCACAAAGTTTTCCTAAGAGTCTCTTTAAACCTTTCTATTTATATGGATCTCTACTTTAGTGACATCCTTCTATATTTAAACGTTGTACTAATAACATGCTGTCAGGCATGGTCGGAGAGTCAGTTGTAGCCATTTACTAATGTTGTATTTATTGTATTACCAGTAAGAAGAAAAAAACATTTATATATGAATATAGATATATCTATTTGTGATCTGCAACTCTTGGACATAAGTTTGCCTTTGATTTACAACTTTCATGCAGGATTCAATGCACTGTCGATGTATGATGAGGTTTCTACTTGTGTGATGTTTTATTCTGTTGACATTCGTTGGGTTTCCCTTTGGTTCAGCTACTGAATGTAAAACTTTTTAGGTAGATGTTGTTGTTTTCTATATACTTAAAAAAAACAAACAGTATTCTGTAAATTATATACATGTGTAAATGATATAGCAAAAATGTTTCTGATAATATGCTGGACTTCTTCTTCT
Organism: Notolabrus celidotus; assembly: GCF_009762535.1. Lineage (NCBI taxonomy): Eukaryota > Metazoa > Chordata > Actinopteri > Labriformes > Labridae > Notolabrus > Notolabrus celidotus. The sequence continues at coordinate 5,889,664 of NC_048289.1, forward strand.
GCTGACCCAGACAGACTGTAACGCCATGGCCAAAATAGGAAGAGCAAGAAAAGGAAAGTAGACGCAAAGATCATTTAAAAAGGAAAAGTAGAGCGCTGCAGCCAGTGTGGGATCCAGTTAGAGAGACAGAGATGTGTAATCATCACAGGATCAGTCAGAATTTTTTGCAGCCAGGCTTTTTAAATTTAATAAGAACAAGGAGAGGGGGGAGCAGCCCGTCCTGTGTGAAGAGAAAGACAAGATGGAGGAGGGAAAGATTAGAAGAAATGTTTTGAAATATTGATTTTTCTTCCAGAGGTTTCTCCTTGTCTCTTCTCTCTCTGTCTTTGTCTCTCACCCCCCTGAGCGTTATCAAGGTGCTGTGTGCAATGCAATGTAGGGGGTGAAGAAGAGGAGGAAGAGGAGGAAAGAAAGGGATTGGATACACTCTCCCTGGAGGTGCATGGGGTTGACGAAATACTGGAAACAAACAAAGCTTTATCACGATATCGACTTCACACCGTTCAGTAAACCTGCTTCATTATATATCCGTCTATTCTTAAACCTGCCACCAGAAGCCACAGAGCCAAATTCATGAAGTTTGTCTTGCTAGATATTAAAACCGCAAGTTACCTGCAGCTTGACAGGTGGTCCCTGAACAGAGTCTGTAGACTGTGTGTAAATATTTAGCATAGCTGCCCTGAAGACTGCCTTCATAAAGTGTAGAGCGTTATTTTGGAGAGGAAGGTGGAGCCAGACAGCAGCGCAGGCCTAGCAAAGACAACTCATGAGCTAACACTTGAACTAGCTTGTAACTCCTGCTTACTGTGATAAAATTTGGGATGCTAGTTTTGGTAGTTCTTTGCTTATTAATAAATAACACCCTACTCTGAAAAGTGCATCCATTCAGTCCCAAAATGGAAACACAGCAATGCTTGGTGCTTACGGTTGAACTGTCGGGATGCACCCTAGGTTAGCAGAGCAGCATGCTAAGGGTTTCCAGGGAGCCAAATGCAAAAACAAAACCAAACCAAGTGACCAAAGGCTTCAGAGGAGAGAGGGGGGGTTAGGGTGTTGGAGGCACATCCATGCCAGCAGCAGGAGCACTGTGTGTGGAGCAGGGATGAGTGAAAGGAAGTCACATTTAAAGCACCGCCTTGTTGTACAGTGTGTCACTGTCTTTACAGACGTTAGAGCTTTGTTATGTTTCCGTTGTTTTTGTCCACCTCATGCAGAACTTAAACAAAACAGGAGAAGTGAAGCGTTCCTCTCCTCCTCCTCCTCATCTGCATCTTTCTCCCCCTCGCCTGTACGTTAGAAAGGATTCATTTCTCTGGTGTTTCAGTCAAACAGATTTGGATTTCGTGTGTAAGAGCACGGTGATACCCTCCACACTGCTTGGTTCTCTGTCTGCTGTACAAAGTGTGTGTGGCACAGTGGAGGAAACCGGTTCTTACAGTGCTCGACTGTTCTCTGGATGGACTTCTCAAAGCTTCTTCAAAGACTACACGGGTGTGTGTGTGTGGGTGCATCTGGTGGAGTGACTTTTTGAAAATACTTGTCCACCACCGACCCGCAGCGGTCCACTTCTGATCCATTAAACTGGAACAAAATGAGTCAGAAGAAAAACAGACTGGGACTTTACTGAAAACAAACACAAAAAAAAAACTACTGAAAAACAACTAACGATGTCAATCTTAGCAGAGATCCAGGTATCCTCAGATCTCTGCTGCTCATTCTGAAGTTTTCTGTTCTTCCTGCTGTTGGTTAAACACTTATGTCCTGTTTACACGTACTGTAAATGCTGTCTATTCATTAGCAGTGGGAGATTAAAAAAAGGGTGTGAAGCAGCTTTCTTTCCAGCGCTGGTATTCTCTGTGGCTGAGTACTGTAACCCTGAGAAAACCGTTCTGTTCAAGCTAGCATGTCCTCCTCTTTGCCTTTAGCCATTAGTCCCTCCATCCTCCCCCTGCAGAACCCCCTCCACCCTTACAAAAACACCTGCTCCACGGTGCACATACTATACAAACAATCCTTGAGCTTCCTACCAAAACCTGACTGGGTCTTCTGCAAAACTCTCCCCATGTTTCAGTATAATGTGTATACCTCAGATGCAAGCCCTTAAGCAGCTATTATCCTCTAAAACCTCCTGGCAAACAGACCTCACCTCCCCCCTCCTCCTCCCCTCTCACTCCCACAACCACACCTACCTCCCCTGCCCACTGACCTCCACCTCAAAGGCAACAGTGTGCTCTACAGAGACACACCTCGGCAGGTGACACCAACGAATCACCCCACCGATCTAACTCTGCATCAACTCTGTTTTTCAGTTTCAAAAACCTCCATTAGGGTTCTCAGTTAATTTAGGATCCTATTTCCTGTAAAAACACTAAAACATCACCTATAAGGTTCGATATCCCGGTTTCAATCAACCAATCAATCATCAAGTATTGAATTTCTCCTTATACTCTGATAAGCAGATATATGAATACTGTGCACCACTTATGCAACCTGAGAAGGAATTGGTTTTTTTGTTTTTTACCAAGGCATAACAAAGTAAAATGTTAGGATCATTCTGCTTTTGAAATAACTTCACAATGTGAGAACAAAGCTTCTGTGTTTTTATTTTTTCCTCTGAGTCTTGTTCTTTGTTTTTTTTTCAGTTAAAACTGTATAATTACAGAAGTGGGTTCAAATTTCATCAATAATGTGTTAGGAATAAAATATGAAGTTATGCAACATATCATTATTACTTGACGTATGTATATTGATGATTTAATTTCATCAGTGCTCTTATTTACCCAAACAAAGTAGTTGAAATGACAGAAGTTTAAATTTAGTTGCCTAAATGTAGCATCTTTCACCCTTTTGCAGCGTCAGTGGATTATTGTTGCACGGCCAAAAAGAGCAGCAAAAGTTCACATCCAAGTGTTGTGATTATTGCTTCATTGATGCCTTTTTGTTTTTGTGATTCTGACTACATGTTGAACAAAAATGAACGTGATCTCAACTTGCAGATGCATATCTTGCACTGGAAGGTTCAGTCGTTGTAGTTCAAGGCTTAGTGCAGCTGACAGAGCTGCTGTATTCAGACAGTCAGTGGTGAGATGTTCTGAAGTGGACAATTTCATGGTTAATTAATTGGGAATCTAAATTCCAAGTATCAGACAAGACTGAAGGAAAACATTCAGAAAACAGTCAAAATTGATAAAGTAGTTAAACAAGGGATCACACAGTCAGCAGGTGAACAAAGTCCTATTAGTTTGCTAATAGTGTGGCTAACATTAGCAGAGCTAGCACCACCAGCAGCTTAAGGTTCACATGCCTGTGGAGTGGGTACATGTAAGTTTAAACAGATAAAGCCTAAATATATCTTTTAAAACTCTATTTTACAGATCAAATTACTGACAAGTGGAACCATGCTACGAGATGCTTTCTGTCATCTGTGCTTGTTTACATCCAGGAAATAGAGTATTATAGCATTAACCAGAGCTACAGCTAGTGGCTGCACCGAAGCTTAGACAATACTTGACCGTCATTTTGGGTCTGCTCTAAAAAGAAATGTTATAATTTGTTTAACCGGCTGGTATTTCTGGTGCCACCTTTCCTTCGGGTGACAATGTTTAATCATTTAGTCATCCTTCAGGTGAAATCCTACATTTTCACCTTCAAATAATTCAAAATTTATATTTGAAGAGTTCATTGCTATAACAGATAACTCTGTTTTTATTAACTTTCAAAAAACACATTTACTTTTACTATACAATTAAAATAAATGTACGTTGTTTAAGATAATTAATTAATTAATAATGGTTGGTAGGAACCAACAGTTGGTTGATAATACCTAAAGCTAGTAATAGAAAAAATATGTTTTTTGAAACATTTTGGAAATTTTAAAAACTGAGTTATCTGTTTTTGCAAATGAACTCTTCATTTCTATTTGTACGTTGTTTGTAAAAGTCTTTCAAACATGTCTGTTTCAGTGTTTACAAAGAAACATTTCTCCACTGCTCTCTTTCTTGCTGTGCAAAGTTAATCTGAATAAACTGCACTTATATCATGTTTTTCTCGTCTTGAGACCACTTCAAGTAAAGGTGACTGAAGTTTTATAATTAGGAAAGGATACCAAGAAATAGTTTCTTCTTCTGAGGCCACAACTTCCCAACTTTTCTCTCTATTCTCAAATTACATTTTGATGTCAGGTGTGTTTCTCCCTATTTGCTGTCAACTCCTAAATCTTTATGTCCTTCTTTGGCGCTAATAACTGTATGAAACAGTCGTATATGTCACATGTTTTACATTGCAACTTGTTGAGTTGTGCTTTAGTTTACGTCATTTCCAAAGCAACAATTTGGCTCAGTTGGTGGAGCAGGCGCCCGATGTACAGAGGCCATGGTCCTCGTCACACTGGTCAGATCCTGGATTTAGTGCATGCCATTCCCCACTCTCTTCTCACACTCCTATCCAGTAAAGGCTAAAAAGCCCCAAAATAATCTCAGATAAATTATTCTTACCACATAATTTGGACTTCTGCTGTGAGTACACTGTTGCCTTTACACACCCTCGTCACTCCCTGAACCCCCACAGCCTCCCAGTCCTATGCAGATCCCCAAAGCACAAAGGTTTGAATGGTGATAGTGAGTAAAACAGAAAGAAAAAGAGGAATTTCCTTCCATTCTGTTTGTATTTGTCCGTCTGTTTTATCTGTTTGAGGCTTCAATGTGCTTTTGTATTTCTTCTGTACAGATCCTCCCTTTCTCTCTGTAAACAGCAGAACCTTGTATTACTGTATATTAGAACAACAAAAAGATTCTTCATGTGTGGCTGTGGCTTTACTTGACCTGTGCAATCCAAACTGTTTCTGTTCAGCACCTGTACCTGCCGGGTTTGGTTGTTTCTGTTGATTTTTTTTTTGTTTTAATGGTTTAATTTCTGTATGCTCCCCAATGTGCTTCAAAGAAACAGTACTATTTATTACAGATATTGGTACATTATTATCACAGTTATTATTACAGTTATTAATACCATGATTAATATGAATAAACATTTCTTTCCTCAGTAAGTTCCCTGTTAATGCAGTTAAAGTGGTTTCACGCATCATCTGCAGAAATAAATCTATTCATGCGCACATAACAACGAGTGATGTGTTAAAAATGTACAGGAGGGTTGCAGCAACAAAAGTGAGAGGCTTTGTATTTGGATTACTCATAAATCTGTACACATAAACATAATGGAGATTAGATTTGGATTAGCTACGATGTCATTTAAGATCAATTTAAACTTTTTTTTTTCAAAGTGGTCGAGTCAAATGAAGATGTGATGGATTTAATATCATTAGACAGAAATAAATGACCCTTAAATTAAAGTATTTATCTGTTCATATTTTCTGTAAGAGTGTGTGTTGTCTCCCAGCATGCTCTTTGATATACAGACAAATGGCTCCTTCTAGTGGTATTTGCTTTCTGTTCCTTCCCTGTCTTTGGATATATCTCGCAGATAACTCATCCTCTGGCTCCAGCTTTAACTCTGTTATTTTATACGTCTTCCAAGTGTTTCGATTGAGCACTTTCGATTTTTGCCCACCTCTGTACATGCGTATATGTCTTCGAGAGTATGGGGTTAGATCAATGCCTTTTTTCTGACCAAACAAACCCGGAGTATGCTGCAGGTCTATCGATGTCTGAGGACGGATACTTTCCTCACAGGCGCTGGATAAGAGCTGAACTTCTCCAGAGCTGAAAGTGTTTGGAGTGCTGATGTGGAGGAAAGATGCAGAGACATTTACAGTGAAGGTAAGGAAACTCATTGAAAGAAGTATCTCCTACTTTCTAATGTCAGTTTAGAGGGGCCCAGCCACAGAAATAAGTTCAAAATAATCACATCATATCATGCCTAAATGTAGTTTCTTTGATTTTACTGCACCTTTAGTGTCTCATAACGCCTGGGTTGTTTATGGATATCTGAACTATAGACTGTATAAACAATGGACGTAGTATCTGTGATGTCATCCATCTGTTTCTGAAGCGCTGTTTTGAGGCCAATCGGCGGCGGCAGCCATATTGGAATGCTGAACTCAACCAAGCTTAGTGTGAGGTAAAGAGGCGGGGTTTGAGCCTCCTTGCCAACAGCTATGTGTTCCTGCCTGTCAATCAAGTCAGTCATATCCTTATTTGGGCAAAACTTGTAATCTTCTGAGCTGTTGCGTTAGAAAAAAGTTCACCCCCCGTACCGCGCTTTTTTGAGGTGCCATATTGGAAATGCTGAACACAACCTAACTTCTGTCGAGCGAGTGTAACGTAAGGCTTTGAGCCTTCTGGCCAACAGTGTTCCTGTCAATCAAGTCAGCTCTGCCTCTCATAATGGAAAGCTTGTAATCTTAAGATCTTCGAAATTGCCGCGTTATGAAAAAATTCACCCCCTGTACAGTTTGTGCCGATGGAGAATGAGCTATCCAGACAACACTAGTTTTTAGAACCAGGCTGTAAACATGTTTATTTCTGCTGTAAAGATCGGCTTTTATGAATTGGTGTTTATGTGGTTTCCGGTACTTGGGGAGCCAGCCTCAAGCGAACACTTGATGAACTGCAGTTTTTCCACACTTCCACATTTGCTTCAATTCTCGCAGCCAGAGGTTGCTGCTTCATCTGAACATAGCAGTCTGATGTGGAGCAAAACAAGCAAGATCACCTGAAGAGGCGGGGTGGCATACGAAACAAACAGCTGGTTCACATCACTCTGAAGTTTAGGTGAGGTGGTTAGCATACAGCTAGTCACAGGCTAACGTTACTTACTATCTCCATGCAATTCATCATCAGCAGACGAGCTAGTGCTAGCCATAGCAGCATCACAGGAATCAACTACTTCTATAAGTTCAATAAATGGTACTCATCACTGGAGCCTCCACTTCTGCAGAGCTGGGCTCGAACTTTAAATACTGTCGTTTGAGTTTCTTGTCCTTGTGGTGACCAAAATTAGTTGAATAAGCTCCTCTGCCCAAATGTGGATGAGGCATTTGACCCTTAATGCACAATTTGACCAGTTTGCATGACAGCATTAATCTACAGTGTGGGAAAATGAGACAATGACGTAAAGATGTCAGAGTCAGCTCTGCAATGGCTAGCTTAACACAGCACACAGTGTGAGCACAACATGACTTAAGAGAAAATTAAATTGGACGCTGGAATTGTAAAAAAGCTACAGGTGTGTACCCTTAATTAAGTGTTTGGATCTCCATTAGCTTTCACAAAGTAGTCTCTAGTCTTCCTTGGGTCCACACATAACAACAATAAAAAAACAGTAATCCAAGGCCTCACAATTCCAAACATCTTAAAAAGATATAATAAAATATTGCTGAACATGAAACAAGCCATAACAACCCTGAGAAAATTATCTAAAAAGAGAAATAGAAAATAATACAAAGGAATACAAAAACAGTCAAAAGATCACAACAGATAATAATTTAATCTACCTCAAGCTTAAATCAAATCTTTTGATGACTTTTTTAAAAGAAATGTTGTCCTTGAGTTTTCTGTTTGCGATGAGAAGTGTATTCCAGGCAGTAAATCCTCTATATTAAACAGTTTGCATCAAGGAATCTGACCTTCTGCTTGGTAAAGCCAGGTGCTCCAAACTCACTTGATGTGGAGTATGCTTGTGGCACGAGCCTGTGTACACCAGGTTTTCTTGAAAAAAGATTGGAGTGTTTTTCCTGACTGTGTTATGCATGAAGTTCAGGATATTGGTTTTAATTTGTTCCTCCACAGTCAGCTAATGTAACTGATTGTGCATCTCACAGATGTTGGTTCGGAAAGTGCAATGTAGCACTAATCTAGCAGCTCTGTTCTGCACGAGTTGAAGTTCCTCACCTTGAGATACTTGTTTCCCTTCACAAACTGCTACACCCATGATAACTGGTGGTATTGCAAATATTTGGTCGTTATCTGTAAGCTTTGAGAAAATGTGCCAAAATATGGACGAATGAATGCAGAGTACTGTCACAAGGATCTTTCTTTATGATATCAGATGTAGAGTGGAAATGAGCCTTGGGTCTGTTTCAGAATCATGTCTTGGAGTCTTTGGCCGTCTAATCAATAAGACTCTGTCTCCGTCCAGACCAGCTCTGCCACCTCAAATATTTGTTGAGTCAAAGTCTTGTCTGCATAACGACGGCTGATTCAAACCAGGATGAAGGCTGACTCGCTCGTCGTCCCTTTTAACCTTAATTCAATTATGTGATCAAAGGTGCAGTGAGTGTACAGCAGAGCTTGGGATACTGTTCATCAGAGGCCAGTCTAAACGTGGCTCCCTATACAGCCACACATAGAGAATACCACCACCAGCCTGGCTCACAGTCCTACCCCACACAATGCCAGTCCCATAGCGAGAAAGCGGGTGATAGAGAGAGAGGGGGAGGGAGGGAGGGAGGGATGATGGGACACTAATAGCCATTTGTCTTCCATCTCCTTAGGGACAGAAGACGGAGTGCTGTTGTCCATCTCCACCACATCATTTACCTAAACAAAACAAATGCCTCATCGATCCCCCGTCCCACCTCACATCCCCCGATCCCTTTCCACTACAGTAACCAGGGGACACACAACACACTGCATTGACACACAGGAAGAGAAAAAACAGTCCTGCACACCTCATAGCATTGATCCTGGTCTGCAGCACTTTGTCATCACCTTCCATTGTGTACTGAACAATCCCCACTGTTGCCACCGTCCAAGACAATAGATTCAGCTGTTTTAGCAGCTTTTTCTGACCTCGGAGGAGCAGAGGTGGTCTCACGGTGCAGGATGGAGGCAAGGACCACTCAGACCAGCACAGTGACTGATTGCTCTCTGTTCAGTTAATGGACCTCTTTTGAAGAGGGTGGATATCGGAAGCAACACCCTCATATATGTTTTCCCATTTCCTCCTTAAAATGTAAGTGTGTTTTGAAAAGCTCAGCTCCAGCTCACATATACAATGTCACATGCCAAGACCATGAAACACACGTGCACGTACAGTTGGGTTTATATGGTTTAGAGCAGTGGTTCTCAACTGGTCTGGCTTCGGGACCCACCATCACTCCTTAGCGATAAGCCGCAACCCAAATTTTGATGGCATCATACTTTCACTTGCCAACACCTCGGTGCACACAACACACTGAGGTTTTTGTCACCCTTTATTATCAATATGATAAAGTCCATATTTAATTATTTGTGTTTAGCCATGCTTATTTCCCATAAGAAAAAAACATGCTTTGGTTGTCTTCTTCTACACTGTAAAATGCACAGCGTCACTTAGCATTACAGGGCATTATCACCACCTGCTGTCCTGGAGTGTGAATAGACGGCACTCCACTATAAAAATACCCTTCAAAATAAAAGCACAGGAATTTTTATTTACTTTTTTTTCCCTACCCAAAGGCCCGCGACCCACTCAAAATGAGTCCGCGACCCACTTTTGGGTCACGACCCACCAGTTGAGAAACACTGGTTTAGAGGGACATTACATTACATCAACCATTTGTTTGTGAACAACAGTGTTAGAGCCTCCAGTGTGGCATCATGATGTTGTCATGTTGTTTCCTTGAAGCCAGAAATGACCATATTTGGAAGAGCAGGGGAAGCTGGTAAGATGCTAGGAGTAAATGCTATCAGTTATCAGAGTTTTACTGTCTGTGCCCGAAGCTAATTAATTATCCGGCTAATTAAATAGTTAATGGCAGTGTTTGCTACAGAATGAGATTCTATTTGTGGTGGTAGCTGACTGGAGTTGTTATTCATTAGACTAAATAAGCCGAAGAGCTGGTGGAACAAACTATGTTACTTACAAGAACCGGTCCTAAAATCATCACAGCATGTCATCCTCTCTCTGGGAAGAGCCAAGAATGATCCTTCTCCCTATTCATGGGACACCACAAATAAATAAAGATATTACAAATACTGTATAAGCTACAACAGACAGCAATACTTACTGATTGGTGCTGAGATATCAATGACATATTACCAGATTCCCCTCGTCACGATAGCTGGAGTACAGACTTTTTCAAAAAGTCTTTTGTTATTGCTAACTGCACATCAAGTAATATGTTGTAGCAGACGAAATAAAGGGCAAAACATTACCTATGCCTCTGTGGCTCTATTCTGAGAGCTAAGAGGGGAAAAAAAGGAGTACACTAACTTTTAAAGGTGCACAACTACACAGCAACACTAAACAGAAAAAAGACAGCACATGTAATTTACTTTTAATCCGAGCAATATCACAGACCAGTCACAGCAACAGAAGAGTTTCAGCACAAAGCCTTCCTTAGCATTGCTATAATAGATGGACATGCCCCTTAAATAAAGGAAGTGGTTCTCACATTTACAAAAAAAGGTGAAAAATCCCAATTTATTTGATTAAGTCCTATGTATACGTAATTTTTAACCTCAAAGTTTTATTTTCTAAATGTGAGAAAAGGGACATTTAGTGTGCTGACTTGTATCTGTTTTCTGTTCTAAGAGTTCCCTGCCCTTCCATGTGCATACTTTGAATGCCAAAGCCTGATGGCCAGATTCCACTGGATCTGTGTCTGGTCAGTCTCCGATCTGTCACAGCATCTGATAGGTTTCTATTCTAGTCAGTGTGTTAACTTCCACTGGATCCTCTTCATTGCTTTCCAGCTGCGTCTCTGATCCTGCAGGTCAGAGCCCTCTGGATCAGATATGCAAGACTTCTATTTTTGCCTGATGCTAGGGCACGACGCATCAATCTCAACAGAGCAGATGGAGCGGGACAGGAAGTCAGGCACCAAAACAAAATGAAAACATCCGGTTCATTTCCAGAATAAAACACTCTGTGTTATCACCAGATCGTATTTCACTTAACTACAACAACAAACCGTCATGATGAGCGGAGCCAGGACTGGAGTCAATAGGTCAGAGGTTTTCAGAGGACCAGAAAGACAACATGGATGTGGAGAGGAGGAGGAGAATCCTTCATTCAGTAATTGCTGCAGGGAAACCTCGGTCACATGACTCCAGCTGTCCGGTGGTCCTGCACAGTGCTTCTCAAAACACACCTGATGGGTGTTGTTAGATGAGACAACCAAGAGCCGAACCGGACATAGATCTGATGGAAGTCCTGGGTGAGGCGGGCAGAGCACACCTCCCCTACCTTAGAGGGAGGGAGGGAAGGTGCAATTACAGGGAAGCTACAACCAGACACAGACAAAAACAAGTAAAAGAATAGATTTTGATGATTTCTTAAAAAGCCAGACGAACTGTTTGATTCTTTTTTATAACCAAACAAATATTTGACAATTTTGAATTCACAGCCTATCGCTATCAGAGAGCAAAGTAGCCGTTTGTATCAGACAGAAAACGTGTTTTTCTCTGCCTCAAAATTCAACATAGAGCCAGTGGCCTTGCTTTTAGAATCAGCTGTTGATTTTGCATACTGCTCATTTTGTGTTTTATTTGATTCCTGCAGGTTTCCTCTTGATTCAAAGTGAGCATTTCATGCTCTCAGTCTCCTCCCTTTGGTGGCATCTTTGAGAAAAGGCTCTAATTGCTGCAGTGCTTTTGGAACTCTGCCATCATATCCATCCTTCTTACTCTTACAGTTAAAAAGTACCACTTTGCACACGGGTTGCAGGGCCGGTTTCTTTCAGCTCTGCTCTGAAATAGCTCCACCATCACTCATTTTCTGATTCTGCAAATGCAAGGGTGAACATTTGTTGAAATCTCTGAGATTATTACTTTAATTAGGATTTCTACTTTATGTCTCTGCAGTTATCTTTTTGATGTGTGGGCGATTATGAACCAAAGCACCAAGAAAATCCTGAGATAAGCATTTTTTGTAAATTTGGACTGACTGACTGACTTGCTCATTAATAGGTTGATAAATCAGGAAACAAAGCAGCATTAAAACCACCAGAGGAAAACAGTGAGGCAGCATGACGTCTTTTCTCCGTGGTCCTTAATGGCATACATGAGAGAGTCGTACTACAAGAGAAGCTGAAGCTGAACACACACACCCTCACACACAGAAGAGTCAGACAATAGTCCCCCACAGGACAGTCTATTAGAGCTAATACCCGCCGTCCTCTGTGTATTGTTCTGCTCCTGATGATTACACGGAGAACATCCCATGTTACAACACACTGCCTATCATCTCATATCACATAACCCATGTAAGAGATGAGGATGTGGATGGGTGGCTAAGGGGGGAGGGACTGGCACAGCATTAATACTACTCAGTGGTGCGGTAAATTAATTTTGGATTGCTTCTCTGGGTTTGAACAAAATTGTTTTGTTGAGGGGAAAAAAGAGATTAAGGTTTTTAATTATACAGGGTAATTCATTCCACAAAATAAATCCCCACTAAAATGGTCTCTTCAGAGGCAGAGGAGATGTGTCAGCCATCTCATGGTGTCGTTATTAAGGCACGCCACATGAACACACACACAGACAGGCCACCATCAGTCATGTTCACCACACTGCTGCTACTTCCTCTGTGCTGCATTTAACACCTGGTTACACTACCGGTTAGTGACAGGAGCACAGTCTGTACTCAGCAAAAGTTACAATAAACTGTGGGATTAAATTACTGACATCTTTTACAGACACTGGAAACCCACATACACCTCAGCTGTTTGACAATGTGATCAAGACTCTTCTGCATAATGAAGGTATAAAAAAAAGGTACAGGTTTTAATTTAAAAAAATAACGCTGTCATTAAGATTTCTAAAAACCTCTGGTATAAGTTAGAGTCAGAGTGGATTGCATCTATATTTATTCAAAAATGAACAGTGAGTGTATTAGTTGTAACATCCTGCAATGTACAAATTACTGAAACACCTAAACTTCTTGCAGAAACCATAACTAGTGATCAAAGAAGCCTAGCTGCTGTTTTTGGGTTAGGGTTAGGGTTAGGGTTAAGCCGCCAGAAACCTAGGACTAATTTTTTATTTAGAATGAACCTTCAATCACCAAACCATCCAGTCCTGTTTCCTTCACTTATCCATCTCCGAAATCAAATCCATTCCATCACAATCCGACCTGTAAAAAGTTAATCATGCACTCATCTTTTCCCCCAATTAGACTACTGTAACTCCCTCCTCCCCGGTATCCCCAAATCACTCTCTCGCCTCCAACTGGTCCAGAACGCAGCAGCTCGGCTTTTAACTGGTTAAACAGACAACATCACATCACTCCTGTCCTCTCTCCTCTCGTCTGGCTTCCTCCTCTGCATTTTAGAATTGATTTTAAGATTTTACTGACCACATTTAAAGCTCATCTGGTCTCTATATATAAACTCACTGGGTAATGAGTAATGGGACACAGGTGAGAACAACGAGGCACAGGTGTGGACCATCAAAACGGAGGGAAAACACAGGAAGTAAAACTTAACTGAACACAAAGGGAGTGATTACTACAAAATAAAACAGGAAGCAGTAGACTACACACGGACATGAGGGTATATAAAAAAGGAGAACATATAACACCAGGGATAAATCACATGAAACAAAAGACACTAGAAGCTAAATAAACCTGAACAACCAAAAAAAAACTAAAAGGAAACTGAGAACAGACCACAACATGACACAGATAGTCTCCGATCAGGGCAGTTATACCAAGTGTTGTCCATTGTCTGGTTTGTTTTACTGTAAGACCTTCTATAAGGGTCTCACTCAGACTCTCTCTCTCTCCTTTAGAAGGTCCAAAATGCTGCTTCACCTGAGTCTCCCTGCTGTAGTGTCCCAATCATTTTCAGACAAACTGTGGATGACTTTCCCGGCTTCACTAACCAGGCTCCTCATTAAATCAAAAATCTAGTAACCCCCTGTGAGCCAGTCTGTCTTCGTAGGTCAGCTTTGGTTTCTGGTCATTCCCACAGCCTGACCGGTGACTGAAGTGTTAAGGATTGTTCTGTTCAGGCACCTGAACTCTGGAAGACCTCAACCCCTGATAAGTGTTTGGTAAATCTCATGCTGCTTTTATTTTTCCTCATCAAATACTTCTTAAAATTTAAAAAAGATTTATCTCTGAGACTTTTGTATTATCTTTTATTAAAAAAAGAAGTGCTATAAAGTTGTTTTTTCTACTTTGTCCTTACATACTCTGAGGGAGGTGTTCGTCATCAACCTGCTTGCGCTCCATCCAAATCCCACCTTGTCCGTTTTCCAATTTGTGGATTCAACACTGAGAGGAGTATGAAAATAAAAGCCTCCTGCAAATTCCATCAGCTCTGTTTGCTCTATAATTTATTCATAATTGGGTTTAATTGAATGGCAATAACTGCTGAATGTGTTCTTTGGTGAGCTTCAGGCTATTAGAGGAGCGAATTACTGACAATTACTGTTGACTTCTCCTGACATCCTACGATTTTCTGTCACTCCTGGTTCAGGTGAGCTGCTTCCAACTGGCAGAGGTGTGTGTACCTTCAGCTAACGGTCACAATCGATGGGAATTATGTCTGAAGTGGACCTCACTCAGCAGCTGTTTATAGCAGACAGAAGGATTCAGGTTTAGTCTCCCTTTCCTTTTTCCGACCAAAGTGAACCTGGTTCTAGTCCCGAGCTGGTGCTCGTGCTGGTTCGAAGCTGGTTGAACTTGGGAATCAACTCAGCACCAGTTAATTTTTCCACCCGCTTGAGCCCCTGGAAGGGCCACGTCATGATGTCACTTATACATGACCACTTTTCCAAGCAGTGCAAGCACGAACTTTCCCTCACAATAACAACGAGGGCGGACAATGTAGCATGCTTGCTGGTGTTGCTCCTGGCTTTTCATAATCACATGAGGTCCCAAAGAGAACTTATCCAACTTTACCAAGACTTCTGTGCTACTCGTCATGCTTTACATGGACAGCAACTTCCCCCCTCGCCCCCCCACCCCTGACATAAGCAGTTCACGGTTCACACTTTACGGTTTATGGTTCAAAGTTCATGGTTCGTGGTTCTAGACCATAGATTGTATAAATAATGGACGTTGTATCCGTGACATCACCCATCTGTTCCTGAGCGCTGTTTAGAGGCCAATCATATTGGAAATGCTGAACTCATCCAAAAAAGTGTGACAAAGAGTTTGAGCCTCCTAGCCAACAGCTATGTGTTCCCCCTGTCAGTCGAGTCAGTCATGTCCTTATTTGGGCAAAAACTTGTAATCTTAATATCTTCTGAACCGTCACGTTAGAAAAAAATTCACCCCCCATACAGTGTGTGATGATACACAAATTAGCTACGTAGACCAAAGCCGTTGTTTGAAACAGGCTGTAAACATGTTTATTAATGCTGGAAAGATCGTCTTTTTTGAATGGGTGTGTATGTGGTTTCTGGTGTTTCTACAGCCAGCCTCAAGCGGATTCTCAATGAACTGCAGTTTATAACACTTCCACATATCGGCTTCATATTTTGAGACCAGAGGTTGCCGCTTGTTGTAGACCAGCAAAGAGTTGGTGCTGCTCTGGAACCTGTTTTCCTGGCCAGGAGCCGGTTTTGTGGAAACACAAAAACTGAGCACCGACTCCGAACCGGCTCTGAAACTGCCTCGGTGAAAAAGGGGTCTCTGATGTCATCAGTAATTCCTGAAAAGATGTTTTAAGCTCAGCGATGGTGCAAGCTCCAATAAAAATGCCACCCAAACTTTAGAGCAGCCTAGAGACAAACAACAAGGAGGAGGAGCTAAGGCGTCTTTAATCCTCACGTCAAACAGCTACAACACACCTACCTGTCAACTCAGCAGCGCCCCTAACTATGTTACAGTTTCATATCTTAACTTAACTTTTTTTATGTGCTATAATACAATCACTCCCTGGACACTGGAAATGACAACCATTTTTTCAACCATGTCTATTTCTGCTGTAAAGTTGACTCATGCATCCGGCCTCCAGTGGACACTTGAGGAACTGCAGTTTTTGGCGCTCTGAGCAAGATTTGAAATGGGTAAAACTCAAATGACTCACAGAAGCTACCAAGGCCTCAAGTATTCACTGATCTAACAGAGTACTGAGTCTACACACACACACATACAAAGTCACTTTTCTTCATCCAGAAACAAACTGATGCTGCACACTGAGAGTCAGGAAAGGAGTTTACTACAAGCATTTAGCATCTTAAGGCTAAAAACAAACACACGGGGGGGAAAGAGAGCGCTACCCTACTGTGTGGCCAGTGGCCTTGCTCACTGTTGGCTGTGAAGTATAGCTCTATTTACCACTGGTCATCTATCTCAGTCACATCCACTTACACACACACATGCAAGGGCACACACACACACACACACACACACACACACAGACACACGCACACACAGGCAGTCAGCTCAGCCAGCAGGTATTTAAAATGGAGGGATGTGATTGGAGTGAGGATGCCAGATAGTGTTTACAGCACCATCCACTGCCCTCTTCTTCCTCTCCTCCTCCTCCATTTCTATTTACTCCCCTCGTAGACTTTTATTTCCACATCTCTTATCCTCTTCCTCCCTCTCCGTGTCTGTTTTTTCCTCTTTTCTAGCGGCCTGAATAAAATAAATGGCCTGAGATGTTTAGAGGAGGGATAGAGGGGCAGGAAAATGAGAACAGGCTTTGACAGATGGAAGATGGGAAACTCCTGTTGAATCCATTTCTCTTCTTTTAGTTCGTGCTGTTTTTCCTGGAGTAAAAAGTCACACGACTGAAAACGTTGAGCTGTGCCTTTGTGCGATGAGTTGAATTTGATACTATGGGGTGTATTTGTACCTTCTCCTTGTCTTGTGAGTGTAATGCGTGTATTAGTTGTACTTTCTACCCAGTGTTTTAGGCAGGTATAGGATATGGGACACTGTTCTTGCTGTTGACTCTGGGTCACTTTCATTGTCTGACCCCTAAGCTGAGACCATCATGCTAGTAGATGTTGGACTGAGACAATTTCTGGAGAGCGCATAGGTCAGGGAAGAACAAGCAGAGGTTTTGCAGAGCAAAAAAGGGACACAGAGCTGTAGGGAGGAGGACCGGAGAGGAAAAAAGACCAGAAGAAATCAAAAGACCAGATTTTTAAATATCTGTATGTCTGTGGACAACGAAGCAGGGTTCAAATCAAATGGTACATC